>NC_056739.1:1891240849-1891277035 GCF_019279795.1 Protopterus annectens | reverse complement strand
GTGACTGACCAGCTGGTGACCCGACTGTGTACTCCACTATCTCATTGAGGAATTAGACCCACAGTTAGGACAGCTGTTTCTTTGTAGCCTCACCTCAGGTAACATACCCAGGTTGTGTTGCACGGCAACTGTAGTCCCATGTCACAGAGCCAATGCCTCCACTCACCCTGGTTATTACTGGCCCATTACCATGAGGAGACCTATCTGCAAAGACATGTGGAGGGATCATACTGCAGCTCGTAGATGAAGGCATAGGGGACCTGCATACTTTGCATCCAACATGGTTTGGCTTGTTCAGGGGCGGTTCATGCCTTTAAAGCATGGTTGACGCTGGACAGTCACCGAGCCCATTGATGGGGGTCTTGCAGTCCATACAGCCTACCTCGACCTGGCAAAGGCCTTCAACACATTACCCCCCTCAGGTATCGTTGATAAACCCATTGGCTGGGATGTGAACACGTTCATCACAGGATGTGTTGTAAACTGGCTATGTGGACACAACCCACGGTCATAGTTGCTGGCAGCATGTCAGACCTACTGCCTGTCGCAAGCGGTGTCCCATGGGGCCCTTCCCTGGGTCCACTCCTCTCATACATCTACATTTCCACAGTACAGGCACACACAGGGGTGTTATGGGCAACATTGTTTGTAGATGACTGCAAAACAGGTGCCATAGTGGGACGGACATCTGACACAGATATCCTTCAAAGGGGCCTCCCAGATATGCATATCTCCTGTCAGGGACATGTCCCACAGCTAAATGCAAAGTAATGCAACATCATACCTGTCGAGGAGTACTAGGTCACCCCTGTCCAGCATATCGGTGCCTGTCCACTGAGCGCAGGGGTGATTACCAGGGATCAGGGGACAGAGTTTGTCGGTCACCATTCGCTCAACAAACACGCTGCTATCGTGGTTCAGTGGGACTTGTACATTGCCCACCTGTTTGTGCAGGGATTCACATCTACATCAGGGTAGGTCATTGTCTCCTTGTACCCATTACGTGTTACACCTATGATTGACTACATTGCCCCATTCGGAGGGTATCTGACCCAACACCTACAGCAGCTGGGAAGGCCTCATAGGTTAATTGTCATACAGATGCAGGGTGACATGGATTTGTGTAATGCTGCCCCACTTGTAGGACTCCTGCCCCATTCAGTCACATACCTGTTGTTTAGTGTTGACCTGTGCCTGACATACGAGGCCATGTCAACCCATATGTCATGTCTATGCTTCACCTACTGTATCTGCATCCCTCAGAACCACAAGGGCAGGTGACATGAACCTTGTCATGGTCATTAATGGGATGTGTTGGTGTGACACATACGTCACCCGGACACTCAGAATGCTGTGGATCTACATCACGGTATATGTGAGACAGAGATCCTTCCTAGCCTTGTTCGGGGGTATGTTGTCCATTGGATGGGAGATTGCAGATATAGGCCGGGGATTACATCATTATCACTGCTTGACAGGGGTACAGCAATATCATAAGTATTTTATCTCCGGCACAGAAGGTTGCCAAAGTAATCCTAACTATGGTGTAGGGTTATGGCTGAACATGGGTCGATGGCCTACCCTGTACCTACGGACATATGAACCTATATTCATAGTTTGTCCCATTTACACTTGTCTATCCCCTATCCTCTTTCTCATGTGTATATTTCTGTGGCACATGAGTGTCCTCTGTATTACTTGCAGGTATGCTGTCTACAGTGTACATACATCACGGTTGATGACAGTGTATCTGTGTCCCTAACACTGTGATACCGAGGACTACCACACATCCTTCACAACATTACATGGATATGTCCATTCCATTCTTCTTTGGCCTATAGGGGGGTGTTAAGGCAACAATTACACAAGTCCCTGTTTGTGCATGCTTTATGTTGGTGTTTGACCAGCCTCCGTTGCAGTCGTGTGTTGGACGGTAGTGTTTCTGTGTGTTTGGCATGTGTTGTTATTGCCGGTACATCTGTAGGAGTTGTGGTTGGCACATGTTCCTCTTTGCAGGGACACCCATCCTGGGGTTTGTGTCATGCATCTGCACTTGGCACGTGCCATATGTCCTGTACTATTCCCACAGTCATGTATGCCTTCATGCACTACTACTGCGTGTTACTGGCTGTTTGTATGTGGTACACATGGTGATTGTGGTGGTTGGCTTGACCTATTCCCATGCTAGAACATACACATCTGTCAATTACGTTGTTTAGATCAAACTGTAACACTCATTAGTCTTTTCAAAATGACAGTCAATAACACAGGAAGCTCAGATTAACAACATTTTAATACTGTGCACTAGGAGGCAAATAACTATGCAGTATAAGTGTAGAGTTTTGTCTGACTATATACGAGAAACAGCTGTATGAGTATTGTGTTTACAATCATCTTTTGCCCACCTTAATGATGTGGTCAGTCACAGGGCATTTACATCACTATAGTCCACAATATTGTATTCCTACAACAGTGCTAAGGTAATGCTTATTAAATGTTTTACCATGAGGATAGCACAGCCTTGTGAGCCACATAGTGTATTAGACTGTCCTTCTGTAAATTCCGCTCTGTCAAGGTTCCAAGACTGTTCAGATACGATCGACACTTCATATCCTACTATGTTCCTTTGTCTCTCCGGTGAGCAGCTGTACTCTGTCTTAGATGGAGCTCACAAGGCCATCCTCCTCAGTGGAAGGATGACAAATATACCTGTACATACATTTATTATTCTCTAACCCAGCAGATGACTAATGCTGAATGACATACGCCTGCTGCACTGGTTACCGCCAGGTCAGGGTTCAATCACACTGCAGCTACACTACAGGCAATTACATGCATGATAAGTTCTACTGCCATATTGTAAATTAGAATAATATGCATTATACACTATTTGCTTCTAAACTAGCACGTCATATATATGTTTAAAGATATATTTTGCTAACATTCTCCCTCCTTTGATTGCTTCTATTCTATCCGGAAACATATACAACATTATTTCATTCCCTAGCCTCTTCCTCTCTGGACCATTTCACTAGGCAAGTCATTTGTTGTACATTTCAGAAAGGATTTCATTTTGTATTGACAAATACCACTACAGGTCTTGATACATAGTCTCGGGTACAGATATCGCCGACAAAGTCCCTGACTAATACTTTCATGCAAAGTATCCCGCAACAGACACATGCTCCCAATATGAGAAGAACAACACAAATGGCAATCAAGATATTCAGTATGGCTGAACCCCATCCACCAAATAGTTTGTGGAAATGGTTCGTCAGTGGGTTTGGGCCTGGTTCCGCCATGGCTGACACCTGCTGTATTACCTCTAGGTGGGCGTTGATATTGTGCTTATTAAGTGGTACTTAGACACAGCGGTCTTCTTTGATAAGCGCCAAGACGCACCAGTTCTCGCCAGGGTGCAGTCGTGCGCTATTACATTTTGTGACACAACAGTTCTCATTGCATCCAGTTCATCAGTCACAAGTTCAAGAGCGGAAAGTCACATTGCTCATTCCTCCGACAGGTTTTGACAACTTCCTCTGTTCCCTGATTGATTTCACTACTCCACAAGCTGGGATTGTTCCAGCCCAAGATATAACGCTGTCACTCAAGTCCATATGAGTCAATATTCCTTTATCTCTTGCAGAAGAATGATTTTTCAGAACAGCTTCCATTTCACCCACTGAATTAGTAGTTATCTCGACTGTGTTCCCAGTTCTTCGAACTATATGTCTTACAGTTCGTTTCGTACCCAGAGGCAATTGTACAGTATGTCATATGACTGGAGCCAGAAAACCCAAAAAACAACTGCCGGACCAATTCTCAGGTAACCATTGATATGCTTTTTCCCCCAAACATAATAACAATATTATACTTTACTACTGATGCGGGTTAACTCTGCATGTAACATTTTCCTGTCTATGACAGAGGACTGTTTATACAATTCAGGATGTTTCTGCACATCTTTCAACATTGTTCTCATGAAGCTTCAATACACATCATGAATGGTGCTACAACTAGTAGTGTGATCTTTGGCTGTTATATGTCATTTGTAAGACACAGTTATGTTACAATTACTCCCACCAACTTGAACTGTATCATGTTTATGAAAACAGACAATTCCTTTTGTGTAACAGGTAAGTACAGTGCCACTTTGTCCTGTGATCTCACAGAACCTGTATCAAAGTGTAAATATTCACAAGTCTCAATCTATCCCCAAGGGGACAACATACATCGGAAGTCCTCCATATGATGTAGGTATGTCAGTACAAACACAGCAATTTGAAATGTTCATAGTCTGTACATGCACACGCGGCCATGCCCAGGTATGTGTTGTAGTTTGATGCCACTCTGTGGCCAGTTCATCACGTATCACTATTTCTATCTGTGTAGTTATATGCAGGTAAGGTCCCAGCAAATGTAAAGTCACCACAGACATGGCTAATAGGTGTATGATCAGTACGACAGTAAACCAAATGTCTTTGGGGTTGCTTTGTATTGTTATACAGTCTGGCCCGGGTGATTCTGTCTCTATGGTATATTGGCTACAACATGTAAATCAGACTTGATATCCTTTATCGGTTTGAATAAGGTGAGGTGAACCCAGGACGACCTCTCCGCAAACATTACTGCAGTAGGCGTTGCCAACAGTACCTGGTACCGACCTTCCCACGTTGGACTCGGAAAGTTACTTTTCTGGATAACAGTGAAATACACACAGGATACTGGAGTCAGCTATGCATCCGACTTCGCTTGCTCTTTATCTGTAAAAGAGTTTAACTGCAAAACAGTGTTATTGGTTGACAATCCTCTCATGTAACTTGCTAATGAGCCATCGACCTCCAGCTCTGCAGGCATGACAGCTTTCCACTGTGGCACATGATATGCCATTCCAAATACTACTTCGAAGGGGGTCAAACACTTTACATTTGGAACTGTTGTCATGCTCAGCAATGCTACAGGTAGACAGCAAATGCAACTCGTCTGGGTGTCACCCATCAACCTCCTCAACTTATTTCTCGGGATCCCAGTGTACCTCGCCACCAGTCATGATGACTGTGGGTTGTACATGCAAATGTTTATTCATGGAAATCCCAATTAATCCCCCATGTTGCTGGATTGTCTGGTTCACAAAATGTGTTCTATTGTCACTGTAGCTTCTTTACAGTATGCCAGATCTAGGGATACTTTATTTTACTGGCACCTTTGCCACTGCTGCTGCATCCGGATTCCTGGTTGGGAATGCTTCTACCCATTTTGATAATATATCTATAATCACTAAACAGTATTTCTTCCCTTCACATTTATTCAGCTGTATAAACTCCATACAAATAGTACGGGACGGTTATGGTGGTGTAGGGAAACCCACTCCCTTCGGTTAAAATGCTCCCTGTGCATGATGTTTACTGCAAATATGACACACTGCTCATGATGTTTGTATGTGGTTCCTGATTCCGTATGTTAGGGATATTCTGTTAACCAACTGTACCATCCCCCCTGTTGAGACATGGCTTTACCCATGGCTCAACAAAGCCGCATATCTGAATACATTAGACGTTAATATTGGCTTTCTCACTGTGGATATGTACAGTCCGTCTTCAAGGATTGCTCCTCGTCATACCCACGTCTGCTTTTCTGCTTTCGTAGTTCATGTTTGCATTGTTTGTAACATTTCTACATCTATAATGTCTGAGGATTGTCATTCCTCATGTCATTCCTCATTCAAAAAGACACTTTCCGACTGTGAGGCTGCTTGTTTTGCAGCTGCATCAGCTCGTGCCTTACCTTTCCTACTGTTATCCTGTTGCTTTGTATGAGCTGCAAATTTGCAATTAGCTACTTTAGTGGGTAACTGAATCGAATCTAATGCATTCAAGGTAAATTGCGCATGATTTATCGGTTTACCGGTGGATGTTATCATTCCCCTATTCTTCCACTGCTGCTCATAAACATGCACTGTAGAGACAACATACTGACTATCGGTATAAATGTCCACACATCAGGTTTTCCGCTAGAGTACAAGCACGTGTTAAAGCTATCGATTCTGCTGCTTGAGCAGACACGTTATGCTGCAGGGGTTGGGCTTCTACAATCTCATTATCAATAACTACTGCATAACCTACTTGATTCTTTCCTGTTGGACTCTTTCTACATGATCCGTACACAAAACTGTCACCTCTGCATCATCTATGAGTATATCAGTGATATCCTGTCTGTGTGGAGTTATTTCCTCCATTTCATATAGGCAACTGTGTGGTGTGCCATACACAGGTGTCGGACGTGACGTTGATAGGTTTAATGTTGTACAACGTTCAATCACCATATGAGGTTGACTCAGGGGTATGGTCAAACAAGAAAGATGTCTAGCATGGGTCAGGAATGCTATTTTCTCTTGCAGCAGAATGATCGCAACTGCATGGGACACTCTCACAGTGAGAGGGTGGAATAATAACATTGAGGCCGAGGCCTGTACTGCCATGGGTGCTGCAACAACTGCCTGTACACAATGTGGCACTGACCATGCCACTGTGTCCAACTGCGATGAGTAGTAAGCTATGGGGCGTTGCTTACTTCCATGCTGTTGCGTCAAGACTGATGTCATATATCCCTGCTTACAGTCTACAGTCTGACAACATCTCTTATGATTATTCGGGAGACCTAAAACAGATGTTGAAGCTATCAATCGTTTTAGTCTGCAGAAAGCTGTTTCTGCTACTGGAATCCTGTGTAGTATATGTTGTGCTGCCATAGGTGTATTAAAGATTAAAGCAGACAATAGAGCAGATTCCAAAGCATTGTTTGGTAACCAGCTTCGACAAAGGTTAGTCGGCCCAGGAAGGACATCATTCCCTTCTTGGTAGTTGGCTTGGGTGCTTGTGAAATTGCTGCCTTCCGATCGTCATGTAATGTTCTACCCTCCTTGGATACCACATATCCCAGGTACTTGACCTGTATTCTCTGTAGTTGCAATTTATGCTTGCTTAATTTATGTCCCTGTTCTGCTGAATATTTCAATAATGCTATTGTATCTTCCCTACATTGCTGCTGGGTAGGGGCCGCAAGCAGAATATCCTCCACATAAAGTAGAACTTGACTGGCCCCGGGTGGAGTAAACACCGGAATGTTGCTAGCCATCTCCTGTGATATCGTTGGACTTTCACAGTATCCCTGCGATAGCCGGGTATGGCTGTATCTCTTACCCTGAGAATGTAAATGCAAAACAATACGGACTATCTGCATGTATAGGTATTGAAAAGGAAGCATAGCTTAGATGTACCGTGGTAAGATACTTCTGTGGTGGGTTCATAGCATTCATTGTAGTGTGTGGGTCTGGCACCATCGGTACCCTAGGTGTTATTACATGATTTACAGCTTGTAAATCCTGTACCATCCGCCATTCCCCCTTTGCTTTTCTATCAGAAGATACAGGGGTATTGCATGGTGAATACTGATTACTTTGTAGATGGGGAATTCCCTCTGTGACTTTCCAGATATCTTCTGGTGTCCACGGTCTATACACTAAGGGAGTTGGGTCCTGGCCTTCCTGTCCTGCATGAGGGTTCGGTACTTCAATTAATTGACAAATATCCTCACTCTGTTCTAGTGACTCTCTTCTTCCTTGACTGCCCCTAGGTATTTTACGGGTTCGGGATGTGGTTTCAATAGCTTCTCTTACATTTGGTCGTTGTGATACCTCTGTTGCCACAGGATAACGTGGGGGGGACTAGCCTGCCCTCCCGCTTCATATCCTGGATGTGGTATCGGAGGTGGTGGAGGGGGGGGGTGCTGTCGCTACTACTGTATTATTATCTTCTTTGTGTACGTATGATGCTTTCGCATTTTTAGTGTTCTGTTCCCTTCGGTTTACTACCTCAATCCACCTATGTGCTTGACGGATCCCCAATTGTCGCTATTTTTTCGCCTGCACATCTTATGGTTGCCACCTTTTCAGATGCACAAAGTGGGACATTAGTGTTAGGGACGTGTCATTTTGCAGGGCAAAACATACCCACGGCCAATACAAAGGACAGCAATTCACTTTTTGCCAGGAGAGCAACCTATTCTTGTAGCATTTGAGTTGCTTATTCTGCTTATTATGATATTTTGGTGTTTCAGATACGAAATAACTGTTTTATGCTACCATTAAAGAAGATATATGAAATATTTTTGTCCTAACATATCAGGACATTTGCCATTTGTTCAGTTTGTTTGCAGGACACAAGTGGCCAAAGAGGGACTGTCCCTCACACAGTGGGACAGGTGGTTACCCTAGAACACCTGCATCACATTTTCAGTGGTTCCAATGTTTCAGTAACGATAGTTTGTGTAATATACCATCTATGTCATATTTATTGCACCATTTTGCAGAATATCTCACATTATGTGCTCTCTGCAATTGCATGTACTTCACATCACCCGTCAAACGCGGATCACACGATCTGTTTGTGCATTAATCTCCCATATCCTCTACACGACTGTTACGTAACCCTTCTCTCGTACCACGTGGTATCTCCTTCCCTGTATCCACTGTAGTGTCTACTATGACTATTTACTCTACTCTGTGTTCCCCTGATCTATGTCCAAATTTAAAACTACTTGGATTGCTCTTCGACCTGCTATCACAACTGTTAACAGAAACACAATGTAGTCTGGTCCCTGATCTACAATAGAGACAAAGAGGCAAACCCTCCTTACCTGAGCCTCCTGTTTATGACTGCACGTTTTCTTCTTGGGATCCAGTTTTCCGCTTTTCAGCCACAGATCAGACAGTGGACAGCCTCTTTACACACAACAATTCAGTCGGAGGTCTTTTCACTCAAGAAGAACTATTTAGGCAAATTCTCCTGCATGTCTAACCACCCATGCACTCTGACCTGTAGCTTACCAAGGGAATTCTGGATAACAAGGACCACAATGTCACATAAGTTGTTAAAACCAGACTGTAGACATCAGTAGGCTTTCCGAAGTGACAGTCAATAACACAGGAAGCTCGGGTTCACAACGTTTTAGTAGTGTACACAGGCAGGCAGTAAACTATACAGTCCAAGTATGAGAGGTTTGTCTGACTCTATACAGTAAGCAATTTCTTTATATAGTGTTTACAATCAGCTTTTGCCCACCTTACTGACGTGGTCAGTCACAGGGCATTTCCATCACTATGGTCCGCAATATTCTATACATACGAGGGTGCTGAGGTCATGCTTTTAAAATGTTTTCCCATGGGAATAACACAACCTTGCAAGGCACCTGGTCAATTACAGTGTCCTTCTGTAATTGTTGCTGTTTCAAGGACACTGGACTGTTCCGGTACAATAGTCAGTTCATTTCTTAATACGTTCCTTTGTCTCTCTGGTAAGGAGTTGTACTCTATCTTCAATAGTGCTCACAAGGCCATCCTCCTCAGGGGAAGGGAGGATGTTATACATGTACATACATTTATTTTTCTGTAACCCAGCAGATAATTGATGCTGAGAGACATAACCCTGCTGAACTGGTTACTGCCAGGGTCAGAGTTCGATCACACTGCAGCTATGCTACACCAATTACATGCATGATCATTTCTACTGCCATATTGTACAGTACAATTCAATACATTATATAGTATTTTGCTTCTAAACTGGCACTTCATATGTGTTTCTATATATATTTTTCTAACAACATCCATCCGGACGTATGCATGTTGTTCCGTCCTTTACCTTGACCGTGTGTAGTTGGCCGTCCGGAAACGCTGCTCTCCACATGTGATGTCCCACCTTCCCCTTCTGTGCCTGTGGCACCCTGTTCGGACGTCCTGTTTGTTAGGCACATGTTCCGCTATATGTGTTTGACTTCTCTGCATAGCTAATCATCGGTGCGGTGGTTCAACAACCCGACTTGTCCACATGTGTACAGTTATGTGCACCGTGGCGGTGCAAACCTATATGGTTTGGACGGGTACATACCACATGGGATGTACACATTCTGCAGACACATTCACATGCAGCCATTTCTATATCTGTACCTGAGGTGGGTTGGTGACATGTGGGGTACATATTTGCACGCGTGGCACTGGCTAAGACAATACTTCTTACCACATTTCAGGTATGCCCATTGTGTGTAGGTGTGTAGCTGCACAGGGATGCTAGCTGGTTTGGGTGCACAGGCGTACATGGGTGGGACTTACATGCCACATTGGGGCTATTTTGTATTACATTTGCATGCATGGGTTCTGCTTCTGGATATTACACTTAGACATACGCCGTCCTGTGTATGCGACAAACACGGGGCTGGGTGTGGGACATGTTGCTCTGCACATGTTTGCCTGTGTTTAGGGTTTCTTGGTTCCTTCCTGTTGTTATGTCGACACAGATACCCGGCTGTGTACTCTCACTACTGCTTGTGACCATTATGGTTGACACCTTTTCCAATGCCCATAGTGGGACATGTTTTGTGGAAACATCGGATTTTGCAGGCCAACACATACCCACAGCAAGTGGTGTTGACAGATCTTCAGTTGTTTGCCATTATATACACTTATTCTGGTAGCGTTCGGGTTCCTTATTCGGTTTCTGATGCCATGTATGTGTTTCATATACAAAATATATGTTTTATGCTACTATTACAGGTGTATTGAGTGAATATTTTTGCACAGAAATCGCAGGTCATTTGCCATGTTTCGATTTTTGCCGGGACACAACTGTCCATTGAGGGACTGTCCAGAGCAAAGTGGGACAGCTGGTAACCCTGGTGACCATGCCCATGTCACTACTGGGGTTGCCACCTTTTCCGATGGCCAAGGTAGGACATTTTCAGGACTCACATCAGATTTTACAGGCCGACACATACCCACAGTCACTATATAGCATAAAACTTCACTTGTTTGCTTAAGTGAAAGCTTATTGTTGTAGCAGTTTGGTTGCTTATTCTGTTTCTTGTGACATTTAGGTATTTTACTTACGGAAATAACCATTTCAGACAACCATTACATTACATACGGGATATCATTTTGTCCTACAATCTTAGCACATTTGCCGTTTTTAATATTTTTTATCGGGACACAACTGCCCATGGAGGGACTGCCCCTCGCAAAGTGGGACAGGTGGTAACCTTAGTCGCTACTCCTATGTCGGTGCGGCGCGCTGACATGCTGCGGTACACCTTCTCTGGGTATGCCCACTGATGGTGCATTGAAGGACGAACACGGTGTTACGCGTATCCTTTGTTCCTTGTACGGGTACACTTGGGCTTCGTGGGTTGTGTTTGCTTCTCCATTTTGTTGGGACGGGTACTATGTTGCATACTCTACGTGCGTTTCATTCTGCACGGGCCCTGGCTGCTGCCATTACTATTATGGGCGGACCGTGGCAGTCAGCACATTAGGTTGCTCATCGCCTGCCGGCTTAGCCACGCCTCCGGATGCATCCTACTTGGGCTCGCTCACGTACACTACACACGTGTCTGTGGTTGCGGCGCGCTCTCATTACTATGCATATGGCGCTACTATGCCGACTGTTCACTGCACCGCCGGCGCAGGCCTTACACCGGCCCTGCGCCGAGCTTCATGAATCCCGGCACAGGTTTTTCTCCTGTGATATAAGTCCTGCTTTCTATGCATTTTTTAATTTGTCTAGTCTATTCATACCTTTTGGCTATATACCTTATCAGTTCTTGTTCTATTTCTTGCCTTTTCAGCTTTATTTTCTTCATATGAAGGTACCTCTTCTAACAACATATTTTGTCTTTTATACTGTTTCCTAAAAAGCTGATACTTCTTCCTTCATTTCTTGCACCAAATGTTTTGTCTCCTTAATAAATGTTGTATTTTTCTGTTTTGTTCATATAATTCATTCTTTCTCTTTAGATAACTTTCATTTTCCCCTGTTATATCCATTATATCGTCTGACAGCAATTTATAGTCTGCCTTTTTCTCTTTCAAATAATTGCTTTCTATTTTTATTTTTTCTTTATACACAATCCACCACTCAGTCCAATTCTAATATATAAATCTTGGAGTTTCATACTGTTTCCACATAACCTTTGCCTTTCTCAAATTATTTTATTATATTTAACCCATTTCATTTCAAGCCTTTCACTATTTGTTCCTACTCTAGCTAAAATTTCTTCACGATCTGTAAATTATGCTCTTTTAATTTTTTTTCTCTCCTTGAATTTCGTCTAACATTTCTGAAAACATTATACAATCAATTTCTGTTCTTACATCTGTTCTCACAAATGTAAACCCCTTTCATCCCTCATGTCATCTGATCCACACTCATTACCTCTTTCAGTTTCTCAATGGATTTGCAATCTTCAATTTCTATTTTCTAATATAACAATTAAAAACTACTATTACAATTATACTCATATGCTCCATTACATAAGGTTTCATTTATTCAAATAAGTCCTCTAATTTTTGACAACTGAATATGTATATCACATAATTCTTATGGGGGTCCCTTATTTTTAATGTCAGTCTCTGAAATTCATCCTGATTTTTCAATAACATGATTAAAAAAAATTAAACTATCTTGCTTACATAATACTGATATTTCTGCAAGCCTTTCTGCCCCCAGATTCTACACAATTCTCCAGACAAATACTTGTAACTACTGCCTTTTGTCTTTCTCAAAAACTGATGTCTACTAAATAAAGCATACCGACCTCTATCTTTCTGCATCACTGATATATCATTAACTTTCTTGCAACATTCACAGAACTATTTACATTAAGGGATACAATGCCAAAGCAAACTGTTCTTTTCTTTATTTACTTTAAAGTTTTTGACTTAATCTTCCTTGTTCTATGTCTAATTCTTTTTCCCCACAGAATTTCTTCTGTTTCCTTCTTGCCATCTTCTATTTTCCCCTTCCTTACTCTCATCGCTTTGTGCAGTCCCATATTTATTTTGTGAAAGAAAAAATGAAAATTATGTGGTTTGTATTTCTTCTTTTACTTTTCCTTTCTCCTTCATTTTTGTCCCCTTCCTAATATTTCTTTTCACCCCATTCCATCCACAAACTCATTCTCTTCTGATAACATTTTCTTTGCCACATTTATTTTCATATGCCTCATTCTGAATTACACTAATAATAATATTCACATTTCCATGTTCCTCCCAAATCCATCCAAAATTGCTCTTTTTTACATTTATAATATTTTGCTACATAATTCTTATCAGTGTGACCTCTTTCTCCACATTGCACATGCCTTCTTTTCTCACATTCCAATTAAATGTCTTTATGCTCCACAAAAAAAATGTTTTGGTTTGCCCCAGTAATGCAACACTTTTCTAATACAATTAACATTAATGCAACTGGAATTATGTTGAATTTTACCATTTTCCATTTCTGAAGTCACCATATATTCCCACTCCCAGTCCATCCATCTTTATTGTCTTTCATTTTCGCTGTTTCATCCACATTTCTACACATGATAGTCATTAAATACCATTTCAGTGCCTCTTTTGTCACATCAGTTCTGATTCGCACAGTCACTTTCTTTTTTAAAGTCATAGTATGAACAATGTAAACAAAATTATTCTGAGGAAAACATGTCTTAACTTCACAAACCCTCAAAATACTTTCCATTCCATCCCCAGTTTAAAAAAAAATAAAGAAAAAGAAATTTCTTTGCCTAGTAATGTGAATGCTTCCCCTCCAGCACATTTATTCCTAAATACATATTAATACTGTCCTATATGTCATATCTATCAAGTACTTTATTTAATTTGGATAGCACTTTTACCATCAATCTTATTCTGTTTTTGTTTCTCTCCCATTCTTTTCAGCTGCCCCTATCTTTGCAAACACATTCATATATCTTGTTTTAGTTACAAATTCATCATTCCTATCCCTTTCTTCTTTTGTTTTTCACTCAGCTCTCCCCCTCTACCATCTCCTTGCACCTTACCCATAATCTTGTCCCATGAAGCCACTAGTCCTTTTACCCCACTAGTCCTTTTACCCCTTTTCTTACCGCCAGATCATTTCTTGAAGTATTCTATCCAGCAACTATCCTGACTGGAGGGTTGCAATGCCAATCATTTCTGCCTGTATAACCACCTTGGTTATACCCAGAGTCTCTTCAAACAATTTTTGTTGGAAAATCTTCTCTGAATCTAAACTATCTCGGCTCATCTTTGCATCTACTTCCTTTTCTCATTCTGGTTTTCACTCATGCTCCATACTGCAACTCACACTTCAAAACCCAGCCAGCACTGCACTTGGAAGCAGGAGACATGCTCAGTTGAGTGGAGTCTGGTCTCCTGCCCAAATGTCATCTAGCAGTATAAATACCACCATGGGTCTCCTTTGAAAAAAAAAACTAACTTAGTGGGACTAACCAGTCAACAAAGGATAAATAAATAAAAGAAATAAAAAAATATTGCCATCTTAAAAATGTAGAGTATCAAAGTGCCTGCCTGAAGCACAGACCAGCAATTGTCCTGGGCTACCTTGAAATCAAATAGACTGCTATATAACAAGGAAACAATATAGACTGCTATACAACAAGGAAAAAAAAAAAACATAAGAAGCAGGCAATGTTTCTGGGCACCATGGCTAGCATTGCAATTTAATTTTTATATGTTGATTTTGAAACAGGAGAAAACTCTAATAGCAGCTATAATGAACAAATGGGTTTCATTATTTTATTCTGAACTACAGCATAATACTCCAGATACAGAATTCTAGTGCTGCTCTATGAGTCCATAGGTAGTTACTAGGCATACAATGCCTGGTTACAAGACTTGCTCAAGGTCACACAGTAGGCATATGAGGGTGGAAATATTCAAACCCTGCACCCTTGACACAGGAAGCAGACTATTAACAGGTCTGAGCTATAGACCTCTGCGCTAACTTCCAGAATAATTTATTTAAAATTTTCTTGTACCCTAAAATTCTATTAGAAAAAAGTTAAATTGTATCTGTACAATCTGTATTAAGGTTATAATCTGAACGCTTCAAATAAAATGCTTGACAAAGTTTGCAAAACTATTAGGACCCTGTCCTTGCAACAACAGCTGTTCCAGGGCAGGAGAGAAAAAGTTAGCAGTCTTTGTGAAAATGTAATTTGGCAATGAGAATTACTGCTTTTGTTTACTGACGAAGTACTACTAGGTACAAGCGATATTTGTTGCACTAGGAAAAGTACACGGTCTGGTTTTAACCATACACTCACCGCAATGAATCAGCAATACATCACAGTGTAAATCTGGCCTAAACAGAAGGGAACTAGTTTTCAGTGCTTCCTGCAGAATTATGTGTCAAGTTCAGTTGGGTTGTGAACACTGAATGGGCAGTTGCCTCATATGCCCAGCAGATGGCAGCAATATACAAATAAAAAAAATCTACTTTATTTATTTTTTTGTTAATGGATATAAAATGTGCCTGTATACTAAAGCAAAGTGAACACACAGTGACACACACACACACACACACACACACACACACACACACACACACACACACACACACACACTGACATACAAAGAAACATACAAAACATAGCATTATCAAGTTAATATCATATACCAAATCATCAGTTATATCAATTGGGTTGCATTTTGCTAAGTTCTATGAAAAGATCTTTAAATGTTATTTTATGGGTCTCATGCATGAGACAGATGTTACATGTTGTGCTAAATGTGCACCAGTAATAATATAATATAAAGTAAAACTTACTGAGATTTCAATAAGGCACACAACACATGTCAAGGCTGGCCACTCCATAATGTAAACATTGGCTCTAGGCAATTTGGTGAGGTCATATTGAGTCGTGTTGATGCGACACCCTGACCCCATGTAAAAATATGAAAAAGAGGGGTGACGATGATACTGATAATACAATGCAGAACATTAGTGACCAAAAACGACACACATTGAAAAGATCAAACAGGGAACGCATGACTAAAGTATCATTTAGTCTCACACACACACGCGTGTGCCTGCTCACACACACACACACACACACACACACACACACACACACACACACACACACACACACACACACACACACACACACACACACACACACCTACTCAGAAAATGATAATAAATCCAACTGAATCAAAAGAAATGACTAGTGATCGAGTGCTGAGGCCAACATTTTTCATTATCTGTATAATGTCTGAAAAGAATAGTATGCCTTGTTCTCCTATGGCACAGATATATGCAATAAGACTGATGCACACAATGGAGTAGCAAGAATAAGACAGGCTTAGCAGGAGAAGAGGAGAGTTTAAGACTTGGTAGCTCAAATTCTGTGTAGAAACACATGCCAATACATCTCTAAAGCAATAAAAAGAAATGACTGTTGAAAATGAGGTTGTCCTGTCAGATGATCTGAAGGAAGCCAATCATTGTGAAGAAACAACAAAAAAGATGTGTGGGACACTGGGATGGACAGGAAAGCAAACATTCATTTATACCTCTCTATATGCAGCTACAAAAGTCTTAACTTCAGCAAAACATTTAATTCCTACGGTAGATAAGAAAGATAAATGTCAGAGGAAAGCAACAGCACTGATTTGCGGTCTTCACAAGACGCTAAGTAAAAGAAAATTAAAAAAATGTAGTACACACCATATTGGCAGAAGGATATTCAAAGGGGAAGGCTTACTCAGGAAATGTACAAGAACTTAATTTACAATAATGGAAAATATTACAGATGATAGACATAACATTCCTGATGAGGTTGCAGGTTCAAAGCAATCAAGTAATTGAAATATGCATGCAGTAAACATAAAGCATATCTCATGAGATGTCAAAAAATAGATAGCTCTTTATGGTAAAGTTGCAGCATACCCACTCCTTAGGGAACTCATCAGATTAATTACAGAAAGGACACTTACTTACTATCAAAATCTGTGTTTCTATTACAGAGTGTGGAACACATGACCCTAAACAGGGGCCCCAAGTATAGTGAACATGCTGACAAATTGTCAAACAGCTTGATTGCTTAAGTTATATTATTTCTTACATTGATATAGTTATTTCCTACCCCAGATAAACCACTCAGATACTGACCTGGCTTGTGTGGAAGAAATGTAAGTATATGTATCCCAAGTTTCCCACATGGACATGTGACCATTTTATCTGTAAGTTATAAAGTTATATGCTATCTTCAGACTTGCTGTTATTTTGTATCTTCCGTTGGAATATCCCTGAATATTAAGAAGTTTAGACAGAAATGATGGGCCTTGTATCATGCTTAGCCCCAGGAGTACAGCAATAACTGTTGCACTTTCACCCCTCTGTTTTTTTTTCTTTCATGAGTCTCTATCTGCCTTTTTTATAAAAACACTTCATCTTTGATGCAGCCATGTAGACTTACTGAACCACAAAGTCAATAGTTAAGATGTTGAATCATGTATGTTAACCTCAAATGACATACTTAGTAGCTGTCACATGCATATATTTTGATATACCTCAGAAATGTGCTGATGTTTGGGCATGCAATTTTCAGTACTCAGTATTGATTTTTTTCATATTATTCTGGTTATGACAGCCTAGAAGTTTCTATAGAGCACTATAAGCTGGTTGTCATACTCTATAAACCAAGTAACTAAAAAATATCCAACAGCCACAGGACCCGGAGCCAACTACAATCACCAACGAACTTTAATATTCTTTAAAAAACAACTCCAACCAAGCGCTTTCACCTAGCTTCTGCTAGGCTTTCTCAAGGACTGAGTACAAATACATTCATTCATTCATCATTTAAATACATTGTTTTAACGTCAGCTGGTCAACAATTAATCAATTACATAATTATTCTCAAACAATTTAACAATTAATTAAAAAAACTACTAAATCCCAAACATTAAAATTACATTCTATCATATAATAACTTTTTGTTCCCATGTTCAACCCCATTTGAATATTTTAAAGCCTAGCTTTCCTTAGTTTTAAAACTGGTGCAATATTAATGTTTTCGTTTAGTCCTGGGAACCTTGTAGCATCTAATTTAAGCTGCCAATACAATTCACGGTATTCCAACCATGTCTCCCAGCTCCCTCCTCTCACTTCTGGGGTGATCTGTTCCAGTACCATAAATTTCAATTTCATCTCCCTACATTTTTGCGAATGCTTAAAGAAAGCATTTGTTTCTTTACCACTGGCGATGTCATAAAAATGCTCATGCACCCTTCTTCTTAGGGGTCTTTCTGTTTTGCCAATATAAAGACCTAAGTAAAGAGTACAGACCCCTAAATACACCACCCCCTTTGATGCACAGTTGTAATAATTGTGCGATCTAACAGAATTTCCTCTGGGGTAAGTATAATGTACCTTGGTTTAATATGGCAGAACATTGATTGGAGTGATTGCACTTAAATGTCCCCATTTTATTCTTGTTCGTTTTAACATTTTCCTTCTTTTCAAACCATTCCTTTAAATTATGTCCTCTCTTTCTTATAAAATGAGGGTTTCCCAAAAATAATTCCTTCCAATCCTCATTCATCCCCAAAATCGGCCAATATTTTAAAATAATTGCTTCTATTTCTTGTGTCTTATTGGAAAAAGTAAGCACAAAATTATTTCTATTTTCAACATCAAACTTCTTTTCTTGTTGTCCTTTCTGTGATGCTGTGTTACCTAATCCTAATAAAGGTGGATATTTTGCTTCTCTGTTGTTCCTGACTTCTTGAATCATACTGTCTATTAAATCTTCTGCGTATCCTTTCTCCAAAAATAATCCTTTGAGGATATCACTCTCCATATTAAAACTTTCCGTCAGACTAGACATTCTTGAGGCCCTAATTAACTGTCCTTTGATAATGCCCTTTTTTTGATAAAAAGGGTGTCCACTGTTAAAATGTAAAAAAGCATTAGAAAAAGTTGGTTTCCTAAATATTTGAGACTGAAATTTCGAATTAGCATAATCCTTCATTAATCTGATGTCTAAATAGTGTAATTAATTTAAATCAATTTCATAAGTGAATCTCAAAAAATTTGTGCTGGAATTGATGAACTGTATAAACATTTCTAGTTCATCATGTGTCCCAGCCCATAGTAAACAAATATCATCCAAATAACGTCTATAAAATCTTATTTTCTCCTTCCATGGGCTGTTAAACACATTATTTTGTTCCCAGTGATGTAATACTAAGTTCGCATATACTGTGGCACAAGGTGTTCCCATCGCCACCCCCTTTCTTTGTCTGTAAAATTCACCTTTAGATCGCACAATTATTACAACTGTGCATCAAAGGGGGTGGTGTATTTAGGGGTCTGTACCCTTTGCTTAGGTTTTTATATTGGCAAAACAGAAAGACCCCTAAGAAGAAGGGTGTATGAGCATTTTTATGACATCGCCAGTGGTAAAGAAACGAATGCTTTCTTTAAGCATTCGCAAAAATGTAGGGAGATGAAATTGAAATTTATGGTACTGGAACAGATCACCCCAGAAGTGAGAGGAGGGAGCTGGGAGACACGATTGGAATACCGTGAATCATATTGGCAGCTTAAATTAGATGCTACAAGGTTCCCAGGACTAAACGAAAACATTAATATTGCACCAGTTTTAAAACTAAGGAAAGCTAGGCTTTAAAGTATTAAAATGGGGTTGAACATGGGAACAAAAAGTTTTTATATGATAGAATGTAATTTTAATGTTTGGGATTTAGTAGTTTTGTTAATTAATTGTTAAATTGTTTGAGAATAATTATGTAATTGATTAATTGTTGACCAGCTGACGTTAAAACAATGTATTTAAATGATGAATGAATGAATGTATTTGTACTCAGTCCTTGAGAAAGCCTAGCAGAAGCTAGGTGAAAGCGCTTGGTTGGAGTTGTTTTTTTAAAAAATATTAAAGTTCGTTGGTGATTGTAGTTGGCTCCGGGCCCTGTGGCTGTTGGATATTTTTTAGTTACTTGGTCTGTACAGTGGTTTGGTTCATGATACTCGATAAACCATCATGATACCAGCTAACATGTTGGAGCATTGCCCACTAACCCCACTACTTGACCTCTCCATGAGACCTTTACCACAGGCCAATGCCTATTCTTGTTTGTACATATAAAAAGCAGCTACTGTAGTGTCTACAAGACCTGAACTTTTACTGATAGGTGTATGAGAAATTGTTGCTGAAGTGTTAATGATACATTGAGCTTTTGTATTTGGAGTCTCATTGTAGGACAATATTCACAGTGCTTACTAAAGATAACAGTTTGCTGACTTGTCACCTGGCTGAGTTTAACTCTAGCTTTTATAATGGGTGGTGTGTTAATGCCACCAGCTAACTTGGGTCAGAAAACTTTAGTAAATATCATCAGCACACTGCAGGTACGAAGTTCTGAAAGTAAACTTTCTGTTTCCTCTTCTAAGATCTAGTGATAATGGAAGTATCATCAACAGTATTGCCAGGCATCCAAAGCTGCGAAGACCAGAAAACTTTAATAGAGTAAGGGCTTTCATCTCATTCATTGAGACTTAATGCTTAAATGACCCTTGATAAAGGAAAGTATCTCAAGTGCATCACTGTCAAAGGAAAAAAACTTCAAAGACCAATACACATAAGGTTCAGGTTAAGGCACTTTAATTCTTGCAGCAAGGAGACAAAAACATGCATGCAAAAATACAGAGTTTGTCTAACTAAAATCAGGAAGTGAAGCCATTTTTATACTATTCTTACAAGACATTGCCTACTGAAGCTGACGTAATAAATCACAAGTTTACAATATTGTTTTTCACAGCAGATGTTGCTCATGATTTTCTGCTGACATGACATAACATTTCTAGATTCATGAGAAAACTTTGGAAAAATAACATGGCCTTGGAGACCAGCAGCTAGTTGCAATTATTTCTACAGTGCTGTGTTACATTTCAAGGTACTCTACCCATTCGAGCACAAAGCAATCACAGATTATAGTTCATATTCTTCAAGCGGTCTTTGTTCCACTTTATCTATCCTTCCTGCAGCTGTGTATGTTCTCATAACACAGACAGGGCTAATTGTCTAAGTTTAATAACATTATAGAAAGCAGTATTGTTCTATTCATTATTTTCCTAACCAAGCAGAAAACCATCTGCTTCTCAGTACATTTCCTAAGACATAAACACGATTTTAGCTGTGCTGACAAAATACAAGGTCAGAAAGCATTTGCCATTAATATGGATTTGTTCAGCATAAAGCAGAATAAATGTATTAAACCTTTTGAGCTTCTACAAAGGCACTAATGCACACATATTAATACATATTTTTCTAACATTTCCCCCCTATTAATACTTTTATTCTACTTTCAAAAACATAAACGATTTGTTTCTTTTCCTAACCTTTTCCATTTTGGATTTGCAGTTAAGAAAGTCATTCAGTTTAACTTATGAAAGCATCTCAGTCTTCAATAGTTCATCAAGCTCAGTACCTTCATATAAGGTTTCAGAAACCGACAAATCTATAAAATCTTTGATCAATCTTTTCATGCAGGGGATGCCACAACAAACACATACTCCCAACAGGAGCATTCCTACACAAATAGCAATCAAGATGTTCATTAGGATGGAACCCCACCCCCAAACCATTTCTGGAAAAAGTCTGTCAGTGGGTTTGGGCCTGGTTTGGTCATGGTCGACACTTGCTGAATCACTTCAAGGTGGTTGTCTATCTCGTGCTGGTTGTCAGGAATATATGAACAGCATTCTTCTTGGATTAAAGCGCACATACCACCTCTCGCCACTAAGGTGAAGTCAAGAGCCATGCGGTTTTGAACCACGACAGTTCTCATGGCATTCAGTTCATCAGTCACTAATTCGAGAGCAGAAAAAGTTGCATTGCTCATTACTTCGAGGAGGTTAGACAGTTTTCTCAGCTCCCAAATCGATTTCACTGCTCCATATGCTGGTAATATGCCTGCCCACGATATGACAGTGTCACTCCAGTCCATATGTGTTAGTTTATTGCCCATGGAATGATGGTTTCTCCAGCCCGCCTCGATCTGTCCCACTGGATTCTCAGGTTTCCTGACAGGTTTTTTGGTGACCTCTCGTGCATTTTGAATTTTACCTCGAGGCAAAACTGCAGTGTGTCGTATGGCCGGAACCAGGTAACCCAAAAAAACAACTGCCTGACCAATTCTCAGGTAACCATTTATAGGCCTTTTTGCCACATACAAAATAACAATCTTCCACCTTAGTAGTAACTTTACTATTAACATATGCTTGCCCTGCATGAAACATTTTCTTGTTTATTATAGACAGTTGCTTAAAAAGAACAGGATTATGTTGTAGTTCATTAATTGTTCTGTGCATTGATTTAAGAAACGAGTCATAGTCTGTATCACAAATAGAACCTGCATTATTAGCTTTGGTGTAACATTTGTAAGGAACAGTCATATTGCAATTACTCCAACCCACCTGGACAGTATCATTTTTATAAAAACACACAATTGCCTTTTGTGTAACAGGCAGGTGCAATGCTATTTTATCTTGTGATTTAACAGTCGTAGTATCATAAACCAAGTTTTCCCAGGTCTCACTGACCCCCTAGGGGGACTGCAGTCATTAATAATCCCCCGTATGCTGTTGGTATAGCTGTACAAACCCAACAATTTGAAACATTAAAAGTCTCAGCATACACATGTTTGATCGCTTGGTAAGTGTTAAAGTTTGGATGCCAGTCTATGAGTAACGCATCGCGTTTATTCAGTTTAGCTTGTGTGGCTGGAAAAAGGAAAGGCCACAACAAAAAGATCAATGTCACCAGTATAGTTAACAGGATGCTCATGCAATTTTTTTTGTGGCTGTTCTGCATTCCTGTATGCTCTGGATTTTGTCATTTTTACTCTTGTGGTGTAACAGTAACAAGATTTTTGCCTAGTTCAAAGTTTTTAACCAGTTTACAGTGTGTCAGATGAATCCAGAATGCTCGCTCTGTGATCTTGACTGCAGTGGATGTTGACAGTAGCACTTGGTATGGCCCTTCCCACTTCTGTGTCATCCAGTTTTTTTTCTTGACAACTTTTACCCAGACCCACGTGCCTGGGACTACTGCTGCTTCCGATGGTCTGGTTTGTTCCTTATCTGAAACAGAATTAAACTGCAAAAGGTGTTTAGAATTCAACATTCTCCTCATATACTCAGCAAGTGTACAGTCGGCTTCCTGATCTGCAGGCATGAGAGGTTTCCACTGAGGTATATAATATGCCCTCCCAAATAACTTCTCAAAAGGATTCAATCCCTTTGCATTCGGAACAGTTCTCATGCTCAACAGTGCCAGGGGCAGACAATACACCCAATTTCTATGTGTTTTCTCAATGAGCTTCCTTAATTTATTTTTTAACGTCCCATTGTACCTCTCTACCAATCCTGCAGATTGTGGGTGATACGCACAATGATTTTTTAATGAAATCCCAAAATACTTGCTCAATTGTTGTATGGTTTGGTTTACAAAATGTGTGCCATTGTCACTGTAGATATTTTTTGGTATGCCAAATCTAGGAATAATTTCTTTAATAAGGATTTTCACAACAGTAGCTGCATCTGGATTTTTGGTCGGAAAAGCTTCCACCCATTTGGAAAACATATCTACAATGACAAGACAATACTTCTTATTTTTGCATTTGTTCCGTTCTATGAAATCCATACAGATAGTATGGAATGGATATGGTGGTGTAGGGCAACTCCCTTGCTTGGGCTTTAACGCCCCTTGTGCATGATGTTTATTACAAACGTGACATGATAAACAAAATTTTTTAGTATAGTTTATGAATCCATATGTTGTGAACACTCGGTTCACTAACTGTACCATCCCCCCTGTTGAGACATGGCATTGCCCATGGCTCAACAAAGCTGCATATCTAAACAAGTTAGATGACAATATCGGTTTTCCCTCTTTGGAGATGTACAGCCCTTCCTTGAGAATTGCTACTCGTTTTATCCATCTTTGTTTCTCAACCTGCGTAGTAAGTGTCTGCATTGTTTTCAACATTTCTAAGTCTAAAATCTCAGAAGGTTGCAATTCCTCATTCAAAATAAATACTTCTGAAGCTGCCTGCTTTGCAGCTGTATCAGCCCTTGCATTCCCTTTTGAAATTCTATCCTGTTGCTTGGTATGATCTATGCATTTACAAATAGCTACTTTCTGAGGTAACTGAATAGATTCTAAAAGATCTAAAATAAACTGTGCATGATTGATTGGTTTGCCAGTAGATGTTATCATTCCTCGATTTTTCCACTGTTGCGCAAAAACATGTACAGTAGAGAAAGTGTACTGGCTATCAGTAAAAATGTTTACACATTTACCCTTTGCTAAGGTACATGCCCGTGTTAAGGCAATCAGCTCTGCCGCTTGTGCAGATAAGTTGTGTGGTAAAGATTTTGCTTCTACAATCTCAGTATCAGAGACTACTGCATATCCTACTAGGTTTTGTCCTGTGAGACCCCTTTTGCATGAGCCGTCCATGTAGTATGTCACCTCGGCATCATCCAAGGGAACATCCATAAGATCTTTTCTAGGCAGTGTCTTTTGCTCAATCTCCTGCAGGCAGCTGTGTGGTGTGCCATCTGCAGGAGTTGGAAGCAAGGTAGACGGATTCAAAGTTGTACATCGTTCAATTGTCATATGAGGTTGGCTCAACAATTAGTCATACAGGAAAGATGTCTAGCAGGAGAAAGATATGCTACTTTTTCTTGCAGTAAAATAATCGCGACTGCATGAGGCACTCTCAATGTGAGAGGGTGGAACAACACTACTGAGGCCGAAGCCTGTACTGCCATTGCAGCTGCGACTACTGCTTGTACACAGTGGGGCAATGACCGCGCCACTGGGTCCAGTTGTGATGAATAGTAAGCAATGGGGCATTGTTTGTCCCCATGCTGTTGCGTTAGCACTGATGTCATATAACCTTGCTTACAATCTACAGTTTGGAAAAAACGTTTATGATAGTTTGGTAATCCTAAGACTAGTGAGGATGCTATCAACTGTTTCAATTTGCAGAAAGCAGATTCTGCTTCTGGTGCCCATTGTAATAAATCCTGTGCTGCCATAGGCTTCTTGTATATCAAGTTGGTCAGCGGTGCAGATTCTAAAGCATAGTTTGGGATCCGGCTCCGACAAAAATTGGTCGTACCCAGGAAGGACATAATTTCCTTCTTGGTAGTGGGTTTCGGTGCTTGTAAAATCGCTATTTTTCTGTCCTCATCTAATGTTCTGCCCTCTTTGGATATTACATATCCTAGGTATCTAACTTGCTTTTTCCAAAGCTGTAATTTGTTTTTATTTACTTTATGTCCCTGAATAGCTAAAAATTGTAACAATGCTACAGTATCTTCCTTACAATCTTGCTGGGTGGGGGCTGCCAGCAGGATGTCATCAACATAAAGTAAAATCTGACTGCCTCTCGGTGGGGTAAATCCCGTCAAGTTGATTGCCATTTCTTGTGAGAATATTGTTGGGCTTTCACAATATCCCCGTGGTAGTCATGTGTATGTATACCTTTTCCCCTGAAATGTGAATGCAAACCAATGTTGGCTGTCAGGGTGTATCGGTATCGAAAAGAATGCATTGCTGATATCTACCACAGAAAAATATTTCTGCTGAGGTTTCAAATCATTCAACAGGGTGTGTGGATCCAGCACCGTAGGTGCCCTTGGTATTACTGCATCATTTACAGCTTGTAAATCTTGGACCATACGCCATTCTCCATTTGCTTTCCTAACAGGAAATAAAGGTGTGTTACATGGTGAATCAGGTGATTCCACCAGTACTCCTTCCTTAAGTAAAGCTGCTATAATAGGTTTGATTCCTACCTCTGCATCTTTTCTCAAGGGATACTGTCTCTTTTGTGGTCTAAATGCTGACTTTGGCGTGATAGTAACTGGTCCTGCTGTACTTATAAGTCCTACATCTGATTTGCCTGTTGACCAGAGAGTTTCTGGTATGCTTTGTAAGGCATCTTCTTCCTCTTCTCATAAGAGTGCTAATCAGCTGTCCTCGCTAGACTGCAAGTGTACAGCTGGGTGTGTCTGTGTTATCCAATTTAACTTCTGCTTTTGTACTCCCTGTTCTGACAGTTCTAACTCTGTCTGTTTTTCCCACCTCGTGACTTTTTCTACTATGTCTGCCCATTTCACATTTTTGTCCTTGGTTAAGCTTACATGTGGTAATCGATTAGATTTATAAAGTGCAAAGAACTCCTCGGGTAATGAACAGCTAACTACACTGTTCCCTTCCATATCCAAGTACAGATTACGCAATACTAATCTGTTTGCAAGGTTTCTAAACAACTCTTGTTAATATTCCTTGTCAGGTCCTGGTGTGTTACAATAATATCGAGTACAGTGCAACAATTGTTGTTTGTCAGTGTCAAGGGAGGGGAACTTGCTGATGGCTATGTTCATCAGCTCTTCGGTTACTGCCCCTGGACCAGTCGTAACTAAGTCCTGGCTGTACCAATAAAATGTTTCACCCTCTAATCGCACTGCAAAAGTATCAATTTCTTGCTGTGCTTCCATACCCTGCATAGTTGGAACTACTGCTATGCCAAATAGCTGCATAAGGTCTCTGCCCAAAAGGTTTACTGGGCATTTTGCAGAAACAACAATTTTGCTTTTTTGGATTAACCCTGAAACAGGATCAGTTATCGCAACGTTATGGGAGAGAGGCTCCCGATACAGCTGTCCATTAGCTGCTTTCACTAGTATGTAATCAGGTGACTCTGAGTTCTCTGGCAGTTTGGAGGGATGTACCAGGGTCCGTGATGCCCCTGAGTCACACAAAAATGTGACTTCCCTCCCTTCTACCAGGTGTGTAACTTCTGGTTTTGTGTCTGCTAAATAGAGCTCCAAGCTCAATAAAGCTAAGTCTAAAATTTCATTTTCTTCACTATCTGTGGCTTCATGCACTTCCTCTATTTCTCCTGTCACATCCTTATCTGTGACTTCATGCACTTCCTCTATTTCTCCTGTCACATCCTTATCTGTGACTTCATGCACTTCCTCTATTTCTCCTGTCACATCCTTATCTGTGACTTCATGCACTTCCTCTATTTCTCCTGTCACATCCTTATCTGTGACTTCATGCACTTCCTCTATTTCTCCTGTCACATCCTCTACTCCCTCTATCACATTTGCATTTGTCTTTTCTTGGCTATTCTCTTCTAGTGATTCCTGGCTATCATATAGTCAGTCCTCACCCTCCTTATCTTCCGTAGTTGCCTTCTTGTTTTTCCTGCAATCCCTTGCCAAGTGTCCCTTCTTACCGCATTTAAAGCACTCCCCCCTTTTCTTTCGCCCTTCAAAGTCCTCTGATCGTTGATCAGACTGTTTGTTTCCCTGGGCATTTTTCTTGCCCTTTTTCCCGGACTGTACTACATAAACTTCTGCTCCATCTTCTACAGAGAATACTTGGGCTTTCTTTTTCTTTCTACTGTTAAAATGCCTTTCGGCATGTCTAGCATATTCAAGTAGTGACTGTAGTCTACTTGTATGATGATCTACCATGTGCTTTGTAATAAAGCTGCTTATAGGCAAAATACTGCCTTTTAAAAATACATTCTTTAACTGCTGCTCATATGGGGAATCATGTGTTTGATCTTCAGGTACCTGCATTCCACAATGGTTATTAAAACACTCTAATAATCTAGCATAATATCTGTCAACAGTTTCACCTTCTTGTTGGATGCATTGATTAATGCAAGTCTAGTCTGCCCTAGGTTTCCATTTCTCAGAGATTCGGTCTGTAAGACCTTTCAGTCTGTTGTCTAGTTCTGCATTACTATGTGGGAGGGGTTTGTGTTTTGCATCACGGGGATTCCAGTTGCTACTGATCATGTGCCAATCTGGTCCCACGATTTGTCTGACTACTTTTTCTACTTCCTCTCCATTTAAGCTATAACTTAACCTCATGCCTTGTAGGTCTTCTAAAAATTTTCTAAAATTAACTTTTGGATGGGGAATTCCCTCAGTGGCTTTCCGGATATCTTCCAGTGTCCACGGTCTGTAAACTAAGAGAGTTGGGTCCTGTCCTTCTTGTCCTGCCTGAGGATTAGGTACTTCTATAAGTGGGCATATTTCTTCTTCACTCATATATCGTGAACTTCTACCCATTTGATATAACTCAATGTCCCCTTTTGAGTTTCCTGCCCATGTTCGAGACCTGGTATCGACGGGATCTCTAACAAATGGTGTTGCTTTTGTAGTGTCTCTACTTACAGTGATAGCAGGATATCGCAGGGGTGGACTAACTTGTTCACTTGCCTCATATTCTGGTAAGGGAGGTGGAGGGGCTGATGCTATTACTAAGTTATTATCCTCTTTATCTAAAAACATCGCTTTTGAGTTATTTGCTCTTCTGTTCCCTACATTTTGCTTCCTCAATCCACCTGTGTGCCTGAGGAATTCCTAATTGACGTTGCTTTTTTACCCGACCTCTGGAATCGGTTTTAAGCTGTTGGATAAGTTTAATAAGCGAGGATTATTTTAATTTACCATCAAATTCATACTTATTAACCCATTTTGAGTAGTATTTAACATTATTGGCACGTTGTAATTGCATAAATTTCGCATCTTCAGTTAACGGTGGAGTTTGGGATCTTTTCGTGCACTTATTTCCCATTTTGTTCTAACCTTTGAAACATTACATAACCCTTCTTATTTTTACGTGGTACCACAATTTCTCTTTTTCACAGTCTATCTAGAATAACTGCCTTACCTATTCTGTTTCCCTGATCTATGACAAGACTGCAATCTTCCTGTCCCTGACTTGTACAAGACAAATCCCCTGACAGATAATGCAAATCAAGTCCCTGATCTAAAACAGAAAAAGGTAAATCTCACCTTACCTGAGCCTCCGTGATTGATCGTCTGGTTCGAGGTAAACCCGCCCTTCAGTCGCAGATCAGAACAGTAGCTGGCCTCTTTTGGACGACAATTCAGTCGGAAGTCTTTTCAAATAAGAAGAACCGATGTGGTTTCTTCCCTGTACGGTTTCAAGCCACCTGGCCTGTCTGATCTGGTCAGAGTGGAGGTTTCTGGTCCGAAGGACCAATCTGTCAAAGGAAAAAACTTCAAAGACCAATACACGTAAGGTTCAGGTTAAGGCACTTCAATTCTTGTGGCAAGGAGACAAAAACATGCATGCAAAAATACAGAGTTTGTCTAACTAAAATCAGGAAGTGAAGACATTCTTATACTATTCTTACAAGACATTGCCTACTGAATCTGACGTAGTAAATCACAAGTTTACAATATTGTTTTTCACAGCAGATGTTGCTCATGATTTTCTGCTGACATGACATAACATTTCTAGATTCATGAGAAAACTTTGGAAAAATAACATGGCCTTGGAGACCAGCAGCTAGTTGCAATTATTTCTACAGTGCTGTGTTACATTTCAAGGTACTCTACTCATTCGAGCACAAAGCAATCACAGATTATAGTTCATATTCTTCAAGCGGTCTTTGTTCCACTTTATCTATCCTTCCTGCAGCTGTGTATGTTCTCATAACACAGACAGGGCTAATTGTCTAAGTTTAATAACATTATAGAAAGCAGTATTGTTCTATTCATTATTTTCCTAACCAAGCAGAAAACCATCTGCTTCTCAGTACATTTCCTAAGACATAAACAAGATTTTAGCTGCGCTGACAAAATACAAGGTCAGAAAGCATTTGCCATTAATATGGATTTGTTCAGCATAAAGCAGAATAAATGTATTAAACCTTTTGAGCTTCTACAAAGGCACTAATGCACACATATTAATACATATTTTTCTAACAATCACCATCTTTTAATGTTTGAGATAGAAAACATACATCTGAAAACTATAGATCTGCACTCTACTTCTCATTTCCTCTCCTTCTCAGAACTAGCTAAACTGCTTTGGCTTTATGATGGTTTCTAATTTCAGAACAGGTACCAGTGGAAGTCCACAGAATTTGTTTTGCAAGGATCTATGGCTTCACATACACATCAGCCTTGTGTTAAGTGGTGATATACAGTTTCAAAAAAATCATTTTACATTTTGAAGCACTACTCCTTATCAATATGATATGCATAGTGTTACCACATGTCCATCCTTGTACAAGATAGTCCCTCTTTGCACAGCTGTGTCCTGCAAGGGAAGACATGAAAAATGAGAAACGTCTTGAGATTTTAGGACAAAAAAAATATTTCATAAGTTTCTCTTAATAGCAGCATAAAACAGCAATTGTGTATCTGAAACACCTTAATTTTACACAAAACACTGAAGTAGCTCAAATTCTACAAGAATAAGAATTTATTTTTGGAAAAAAAAGTGAAGTTCAGCCCTTTGCACTGGTTGTATGCCTGATGTGTTCTGCAAAATCTCATATTTCCATAAAAAAATTAACCACTTTGGACAACTGATAAGGGAATAGGTGATAACCCTCCATTTTTAAAGCAAGAAATATCTTTATTAAATTATCATGTGTGACATAGGCCAGGTTACATTTATATAAATGACAGTAAACCATACTGACACAATCTCAGTTGCAAACATTATACGTTCCAAACCGTGCCAACACAACTGTAGCTGCAAACATCACTTTTAACATATCCAGTCATTGTTAGCCAACCAATACATAGTTCATTCAAATTCTGCCTTCTTTTAAACATCATTCCTCCTGTGTATGTATTGATCCCACAGTTCCCCATTTTTTTCCTATGTAATTTGCTTCTACCTTTTTCTAAAGATACCAGTTCCAGCTGTTTTAACTCTGTTACTATCTTAGCTACTTCTAGTAAAGTTGGTTTAGACTTTGATTTCCATTTTCTAGTAACTGTTTTTTGCAGCCATTATAATTAGACTCAGCAAGGCCATACTATGTCTAGGCACATTTCCCTAGACACTCCAACTTGCTCAACCAGCATCTCTGACAGAGCAATCTGCAAGGAATCTTTAAATTCTACCAAATCAGGTGATAATCCTCCTTATGTAGTATTTAAGTAGCACATACATTACTAAACAATTATTTTGCCTAAATGTATTGTTCTGTGTACCTCTCAACTGTCCAGATTTTTGCATAATATTAGTCCAGGTTTCTGCCTCAATATTTTTGGGCTGTTCTTAATAAATTTTGAGTTTTTTTGGCAAATCACTGAGGATTGAAGTCATTAAATAATGACATAAATTTGAGTTTAAGGCTTTATATGCTTCAGAAAAAAACATGTTAAACTTAATTACAGCAACTTTATAAGTTTATAAGAAAAGTATTTAAAATGTGTCCCTATTTTGGTCCTTTGTCTCCCCCCCCCATTATTTTAGGCGTTGTCCAGATTTATTGCAAAAAGAGGTTGAGAGGTATGTGGTTTTGCTATTTTATTCAGCCAACTCTTTTGCACAAAAGCATACACAGACAGTATGAACCCCTCCCTGAATGCATATTAAAAATGCTACTGCAAAGTATGTTTTTTTTTTTTTTGCTAACAGACAATAACCTTGTACATTATTACTTCACTCATGGACTGCTAAGCAATGTTATACATATTTTAACCATAATGATTCTACTACATAAGCATTGGCTATGGTATACCAAGCCTTATGTCTGGTAGCACCAGCTTATGTTTTTCATCCAATCTTAAACTATCAAACTGGAAAAAGGAGTGTTGTACTGTGTTATTTTCATAAGATCATAGGATCATAGGAGATTACTAGGGCTATCGACCCAGAGGTCTTTTTAACCCTAGCCATTTCATCCCAGTGTAATACCATAGAAATGCTAGTCAATACCCAAGTTTGCATTTAGTGATGACTGCCTTTGTCCGTGAGGGTTGTGGACACTATATCCCTAGTACGAATTTACAGTGCCCCATCCACTCATCCAGGTTCCTCTTGAACAGTGTCTTAGAGGTGCTCTGTTTCACAGGAATTGGTAACCTGCTCCATACACACGGCAGTCACTGGAAGATAAATCTGTCCCTCCAGCATGTCCTATTTAAATCACAGGCCATATTTAGGTCCCTGAAATGGGTAGCTCAAATCCCATTTGATTTACAGTTATGCAGTAAGTTCATTAGGTTTTGGTCTTAAATTGCTCTGTAGGCCAGGCATAAGTTTCCCCTAAGTAGTCCCCTAAGTACACGATACGGAGTATAGTGACAGAGACTCTGTGTAAGGCACATGCTGGAGCCCCTTGATCTTCTTTGTTAGAAAACTCTGAGGTCTTTCTAATTGCTGCAGGTATTTAGTACAGTACATGCCAAATGGGGAGTTATACTCAATTATGGGATAGATAAGTGTCAAGTATAGGGGGCTTAGAACTTCTTTTGCTCTTGAGGCGATGCCTTCACTAATAAAGTTTACTATGTAGAAAGCTTTCCTTAATACAGTAGACACATGGTGGCCAAAGTTAAAGTTGCAGTAAACTTGTGATTCCAGATCCCTGACCACTTCATGGGTACTTAGGGTATTGTTGTTGATTTGATAGTGTGAGGGGACATTGTTTAAGCAGAAGGGATTGATGATGATCCATTTTTTTGCATTCTGTTTGAGACCATGACTAATACATCAGGTGTTGGTCTGTATGAGACCCTCCTGGAGTATACTGACATCATTTGGAGATTCATTACACCTAGTTTGCAGTCATCTGCAAACCTGGTCAGCCACAACCCCTTAGTTTTGAGCTGAACGTCTGAGAAGTATATTCCAAACAGTAGGGGGCCCAGAACTGACCCCTGTGCACCCCACTGGTAACAGGTCTGCAGGTTGATGTGGAGTCACCCACTTTGATAGGCTATGTCCAGTTTGTGAACTAGTTAACAACCCATCTTACCCAGACTCTGCTACACTTTGCTGTGAGGGAAAGGTTGGTTTGCTTTTTATTTGTTGTAGTTTGTATTAGTTTATTGCCTTTTTATATTTTGAGTGCTGTGGTTTGTTTTCTTTACCTTGTGTTTTGCTTGTGTTCTGCTTTTAACTGCATATTAAAACTTCAAAAGACCCCACAGCTCTGTCTCTTGTGAGTCAGGCAGAAATTTTTCCTTACCCCCCCCCACCCTGTCACTGTCATGTTCTTAAATACCACTGTCTTTCTAGTTGCCTGCCTCATGTTAATTTGACCATATATCTCATTTCCTCTGCTTTCACTGGCTTGTGTGAGTAAGCAGTAAATTATCATTTTGTGACATCACCGCCTCCCTTCAACTATTTAAATTTATTGGCCATTCTACTGTATTCCATAGTACCAGAATACAAAAGTGATCACTTTCAATCTATCTTGCTATTTTAAAATAGTGACTCTCCCCTAAAACTTAACTTTATAGACAGGTAAAACTCAAGTTACCTACTTTCACATCTAACTTCTCTAGTGCACACTGCAGTGTTTAGGATAAACCATTTTTTTTCTTCTTGCCTTTAAGCATCCCTGTGACTAGCACTTGCTCTAATACCTGCTGGAAAGCACTAGGAAGCCTTAAACTGATACAAGCACTCAACTCTCCTTATTAATAAGGAGAAATTAATCATAGGCAGTAAACAACCTATAATTGCAAGATACCTCGCTAAGGTAAGGGAAAACAGCTCCTGTACTTTTCAAAAAAAAGCACCAGACCAGACATGTCCAAGAGTCAGCTTCCATTGATTTCTCCTGTCCACCTGGTGAATCTGGGCACACTGGGGCAATGCAGCAATTGCCTCATGCACACAGACAACCCTCTCCTCCTACCACCCAACACTACAACCTGTGAGAGATGCACTTACATAGCCAAACTGGAAGCAAAGCTCTCTCCACCCATGATTGTGCTAGACAGTCAAGAGGAGAAGGTTAACACCCGCACTACACCTCAAGCAACACATAGCCCTTCTAAACTCACACCAACATCCACACATAGCAATACTAAATCCACATATGCAGAGGCCCTTAACTGTAACCTGCACAAGCAACAAGGACCTCTGAAGCTGAAACACAAACAAACAACAATCACAACCAAAGTGTCACATAGCTCACAACACCAGTGTGTCACCCAGCAACAGCCCCTAAGGCAAGACAACATACCTAACACTTTAGTCATAGGTGACTCTAGAGTCAGGCACACTGATGCCACACTCATCAGGCTGAACAAGGAGAAAATTACAGTGAGCTGCCTTTTGGGTGCCAGGATCCACCACATAACTCATGCACTCATGCCACTCCAAAAAAAGTACAAATATGACTCTGTCATTGTCCATGTTGGAGTGAATGACTTGAGACGTACCTCCCTGGACTACATGATAAGAGAAATGGAAGAGCTCTTGGATCATGTGGCCCAGGCAAGTATGACCCTAGCCCTGAGTAGCATCATGCCTTTGCCCAGAATGATACCGCAATATAAGGACAAAATGATTGACATCAACAATTGGCTAAGCTTCTGGGTGTCATTCAAAGGGGATCCAGTATCTGTCTGCCTGGGATGACATAATCGACAGACCACGATGCTTTGCCATAGATGGTCTGCACCTGTCACCCCTGGGATTCAGGTTACTGGCAAAGACTCTTGCCACCCCTATAGTGCCTTTTTTAGGCAAAGTTCAAAGGACAAAACCATCACCATAACAGGTATAAGCATGCAAAATCTGAAGATAATGCTACTCAATGCTAGAAGTCTAAACCTCAAAATGCACTCTCTCTAGGCATTCCTAAAAATGGAGAACATTGATATCTGTGCAGTAACTGAGACTTGGTTCAAGGCTGCAGAGAGCACACCTGCAATACCAAGCTACAACTCTTACCACACTGTTTCGGCCACCAAACCAGGATCGAAACACTAAAGGTGGAAGAGTGTCCGTATTCACCAAGGATATTCACACCACCAGATTAGTTGCCCAACACAATGCATCTGAAATTCTCCAGGTGCAGCTAACACTAGGTAAGACTGCAATCCAAATTGTAGCTTGCTACAGATCCCGCACCATGCCCCAAAATTCTCACTACACCTTTCTAAACATACTGGAAAATATTAATATACAACCAAAAACCCTGATATTGGGTGATTTCAACACCCTGCATTAACTGGGAAAACTACTCATGTACCAACCCCTTTGCCCAACGGTTCTTGGAATTCATAAATTCCAATGCCCTGGATTAACTAACCCATAGTCCCAACAGGGGCTCCAATATCCTAGACCTGGTCATTACCAACATGGGAAATCAATGCTCCACACCTATGGTCACCCCCTCGTTGGTCAGGTCAGACCATAAGCTAATCACCCTTAACATCCACATCCCACCCCCACCCCCCAGTAAGGAAACCTCCATAAAAAACTTCTCCAAAGCCAACTTCATGCTACTCAAGTCAGAAGTTACAAACTTCATGACAACCATGCAGACGGGAACTGAAAGTTCGACTGCTGAGTCCTACACTAAGACACAGTACGAGCACATCCACTCATGCATGAATTGTGCCATCCCAAGTAGAACCAAGATGCACTCCTCCAAAAAAAGGAAGCCAATCTGGTGGTTCCCTGCCATAAACAAACTTTACAACAAAAGGAAGAAACTGTTGCAGAAAAGAGGAAAATCCCAGGATGCAAAAAATTCCCTTACCAGCCTCAGTAAGAAGCTGAGATCCCTCATAAAATCCTCTAAAGCTGGTTACTAAAATAAAATTGCCAAAGATTCCAAAGGCAACCACAAGGCATTCTATAACTATGTCAAGAATCTAAATGGCAATGCTCAGATCTGCTCTGAGCTACAACAGAATGGCATTAAATATACTGATCCCATGGATATTGCCAATATCCTGGCAGATCAATTCAGTGCCAACTTCACCCCCCTCTCACCCCCTAAATGGCCCATCACAATACTGGAAGATTTTCAAATTCCAGTAATAATGGCCACACAGGTAAAAAACACACTCTCCAAAGCTAAGAATACAGCAACAATGGGACCAGATGACATCCCAGACTGTGTACTACATGAACTACAAAATGAACTGGCACCTCACCTAAGTGTCATGTTTAATCATACCCTCACCTCAGGCTTCATGCCCACTGAGTGACGCACAGCTACAGTTATCCCACTCCACAAGGGGGGATCCACCTTGGATCACAGGAACTACCTCCCCATCAGTCTGACGAGCCTGATCTGCAAGGCCATGGAACGTATTATCATGAAACTTATAAACAAAGACATTGGCAACCTTAAAACACTGGACCCCACCCAGTTTGGGTTCGTGAAGGGCTGATCTTGTCTCCTGAACCTGATTGACTTCTTCGAATCAGTCTCCAGAGCTGTGGACGAGGGTAAGGCAGTCCACAAAGCCTATCTGGACC
>NC_056739.1:1891108349-1891235849 GCF_019279795.1 Protopterus annectens | reverse complement strand
AGACTGCAAAAAGCCAAACAGGAAAGCATTATTTCATGTTCAGATCTCCATGTTTTATGAATCAGGTTCTTAGGAAAGTTATTGTGTAGAGTAGTGTATATGTCTGGTCCCTCTACAAATACTCTGTTGCACATGCTTGGAACTCACTTCCTCAAAACGTAAGAAGCATTCATCAAAAACATCTGTTCAAAAAGAGCTTAAAATTTTTCTTCAGAGTATATGGTCCTGCCCTTGTCTAATCCTCACTTGAACTAGCCTCTTCTCTTCTCAACTTTAACTCCTTTTCTCTATTCTACTCTTTACTTCCTTGTACTTGTCTCATATACCTTTATACCTCCCTCTCCCCTCACTTTCATAGCATATATATTCATATATATCTTTATTAAAAAAAAATTGATTGAATGGTTTATCTATTTGTATGTAATTCATGTGTGATATTCTCTAGACCTGTCATTTGTTATTTAATCTACTCTATATATAGATATTCTCCAACTGTTGATTTTCTTATTATGTTTCATGGTGGTTTTAATTTTTTTTTACTTTTATTTTTATTTTTGATTTGTTTTTTATTGTAAAAATATGTAATACTTCTGGAGCTTTCCTCCTCGGGACTCCACTGAAAAGGTCCCCTGATTTAGTTGGACTAACCCGGTTAACAAATGTCAATAAATAAATAAAAAAATAAAATAAATAAATATATACTTACATTATTCATGAAAGTTTGTGTTCACACCTTAGGTTATTTAGTAATTTTGTTTATAATTTAGTAAAATATGTACACACGGGAAACATGCATGTGTTTAAGGGATGTGTCTTGAATGGGTCTACTACAAATGCAAAAGACCCATGTACTTGAATACCACTGTCTCACAGCCAGTGGCTTGGGAGACCTGCAGCTCGCATGGCTAGCCTCTCATGCTAGATCCAAAGAAGAAAAAAGTCTAACAGGCTGGTACAACAATGTATTTAAAATTATATCAGAAAGAAAGAACAGTCACCACAACTCAAATAAAACCAAAACGTTTGATAAAAAATAAAACAAAACAACCAAGAATACAAGGTAAGCTACTTTAACAGTCCTCAGAATGCTTCTTCAGACCTATTAAACAATGCTATACCTGAACAAATTTAACAATCAAGGCAACCAATCAGTTGCTGTGAAACAGAATTACTTAAGAAAGAGAGAAAGCCCAATATATGCTGAAGAAGACTTATATTGCAGTGGATGTGCCTTCAGTGCTGGTTTAAGAGAAACTCCCTCATTAATACCTGGGTGTTTATCTGCATTTAGATAATCCACTTCCGTTCTCTCATTTCTGTTAAATTTCTGAAGTTACCACCTCTTATATTTGGATAAGTAACTCTAGAGTCATGAACTTAAATGTATTTATCTGTCCCATATCAGAAATATGTTGTGCTAATGCATTACTTAGTTTCTTATTCTTTATATCATTCATATGCTCTAAACTTTTATCTTTAAAAAGCCTGTTCATTTTACCTACATTGAATACAAAACACTCTACACAAAAAGCAAAATATATAAGATTCTGCATTATGCAATCAGCATAAAAGGATATCTCTATTACAGAACCTTGTGCAGGATGCCTAAAAGTGCACCCTGTATAGACAAACTTGCAAGACTTACATCTCCTACAGATAAATGTACCTGAATGCTGGGATAATGGTGCATAGTCCTTCTTGGTATTGTTATAACAAAGTTTCACTTAAGGGCTATGCTATTTCTAAAACTGAGTTGGGGTTCATCACTTACAGTCTGCTTAAGCTTGTCATCTACACATAAAATTGCCCAATTTTTCTTTACTATATCACATATCGTGTTCACATTACTAGAATAAGTCAAAGTTAATCTAGCATCACTGCTGGTATTATGTGTTGATCTTGTATCTATGAGATGTCTAGGGGGATTAGAAAAATATGTTCTCCCTACAGTCTGTCTTCCAAATCTTAGACTGTTTATGCAGTCATCTGGGTCTTTCTCATCAGCGCCTCTTGAGAATTTTTTTTCTTTAATTCTAGCAGTGCTTGTTCCATAGCTAAATCATCACTGTGTAGCCTCATAATCCTCAGAACGTGTCCCTTCACTACATTCCTAGGTATATGGCGGGGGTACATACTTGTCTTATGCAACAATGAATTCTTCTTATATTTCCTTTTAAACACCCCAGCCCTAAAATTCCCAAACAAATCCCACGTAACAGACACATCTAGAAAATCAATAGACTTGTTGGAGTAAACATAACTAAATTTAAAAAAACAGGTTTTATTTTTTATTAAAAGTTTTGGTTTTATTTGAATCATGGTGATCATTCTTTCTTTTTGATTTAATTTTAAGTATATTGTTGTTAGAATGGTCTTTACCAGCCTATTGGATTTTTTTCTTCTTTGGATTCCCGGTTTTGTCTGTTCTGGCTGAGTATGGTGGAAGATATGACTTTGTAGTTAGACTATAACCCTAGTTTGGTTAATTTGGTCCACACTGCTTATTTTGGATGATTTTTACACATGGATGTGAATCCATTGTTATTTGCCCTTTTGAGAATATGGACACTGTTCCCATGGAGAATACTGATGTACAAGCTAATTTTTTGATGCATTTTAGAGACTTGGAGAATAAAGTTTGCAAATTTTAAACTGGCACAGTGGCAGAGACTCCACCTAGAAGTAGTACTTCACCATAAAGTGATTCCCAGAGGTTTGTGTATCCTTAAAATGTCCACTTATGGTGAGACTCACCCTGTATTATTGAAATCTTGGCAAGAACTGAACCTGCAGCTTGGCTTTGATTACATGCACCTTCTTGTAGATTACATTAAATCTTTACATGTTTTTATTAATAAGAATTATACATCAGATGTGATTGGTGATAAGATTGAAGTACTCTATGAGAATATGTTGTCCTATGATAGGAGGTTGTATGCACTTAAAATGAAGAAATTTCAGCATGAATTAAATTAATTTAATAAAGGACACATCTTTTCTTGGTTGAAACAACAGGGACATGTGAGTACAACTAATAATTCTGAGAATAATGAAACTGTCCCTCTAAATGTGAATGCCACATCAGGAGTGGATACAGGAACCTTAGAACAGGAAGTGCCTACTACAATGGCTGCTAATACATCGCACAGGTTGGTGACTATATCCACTAAGCAGAATTCTTGTTCTTTTTTCCTGTCAGAGTCATTTCCCACTGTCAGTGACTTCAGGAAAGCAAGATCGAGAAGTTGGTCGAGGAAACGGTGATTGCAGCAGCTCCACCAGCCATTGGGGCTGCTGCAAGATCGAGAGTTGGTCGAGGAAAGGGTGATTGCAGCAGCTACAATGGCCGGTGGACAACATCTTGAAGGTAACTACTCACAGCAGAGCTCTAATGAATTAGTGTTAAATTTGTGTTTGGTTTCTTTAACTTCAGATCAATGTTAGCTGTTGAATAAAGGTTTAGCCTTTATTTCTGCATATAAATCCGATTTAGCTGATGTTGTTACTGATTTAAAACTGTTTGCTTGGGAATGTTTCTTTGAGATGCCAGTTTTTGGAGCACAGTAATGATGTGATTTTGTTTTGCAAACCTAGCACTTTTGTTCCTTATATCCTTCCTGTTTTATAGACTTTCATAGCAGTTTGTGAGAAGGAGATCTGGTGTGCACTGAATGGACAGCATGGTAAACTGTTTTATAATTTAACACCTGGTGAACAACATGTGCTACATGAATTAAAGGAGATGTCATCTATCGAAATCCACCCAGCAGATAATGGGGTGGTATTGCAGTGTTAGACAAGACTCTCTACTTTGAACAAATGTATTTGTTATTGAATTATTCAAATATTTTTGTTTCTTTGACTAGACCACAAGTTTCTGGTATTATTGAGAGATTAGATTTCTTTCTGTTTGACATGGTTATGACTAAGATAATCACAGAGGAATTATTTAAGTATTTTACTGCTGAACATCTCGGTTTGTATGGGCTACCTAAAGTACACAAAGATAGCCAGTGCTCCCCTATGCATCCAATTGTTTCAAGTTAGGGATGGGCTACGGAACCACTATCTTTATGGAAAAAAGTTTACGCCCAGTTATGGATACCATGGACACTGTTCTTAGGGATACAAATAACTTCTTGAATAATTTATTTTTTGTAACCTACACTATCTGGAAAGACAAGCATCTGTTTTTTGTGACTCTTAAAATTGCCTCATTGTTTACAGTGATTCCCAATGAATGGAGTATAGACAATGTTAGATCCATTTTATTGAGAAGCAACATTTTTTTCCAGTGATAAGACTGTGTTGATTTGTTCCCTTTTGGAGTTGATTCCTGATAATGATCTCTTTATCTTTAATGATGAGTTTTATTTGCAAAAGGTTGGCATAGTGATAGGCACAGTTTGTGCCAATTCTTACACCAACCTAGCACTTGCACAATGGAAATTTGATTGTGTGCTACGTAATAATTGTTTTTGTGAACATATAGTTTATTATAAGCACTTTGTGGATGATGTTTTTATTCTGTGGAATGGGTCACCTGATTTGCTCCATGAGTTTATTGTGCATTTGCAGTCCACCACCTCTTTTTTGAAATTTAGTTATGTTTACTCCAGTGAGTCTATTGATTTTCTAGATGTGACTGCTACGTGGGATTTGATTGGGAATTTTAGGACTGGGGTGTTTAAAAAGAAATGTAAGAAGAATTCATTGTTGCATAAGACAAGTATGCACCCCCACCATATAACCAGGAATGTAGTGAAGGGACAAGTTTTGAGGATTATGAGGCTACACAGTGATGATTTAGCTATGGAACAAGCACTGCTATAGTTAAAGAAAAACATTCTTGAAAGGGCTATGATGAGAAAGACCTAGATGACTGTATAAACAGTCTAAGATTTGGAAGACAGACTATAGGGAGAACATATCTTTTAAAGACCCTAGACATCTCGTAGATACAGGATCGAAACATACTACCAGCAGTGATGCTAAATTAACTTTAACCTATTCTAGTAATGTGAACACGATTTGTGATATAGTAAAGAAAAATTGGACAATTCTATGTGCAGATGACAAGCTTAAACAGACTGTAAGTAATAAACCGCAATTCAGTTTTAGAAATAGGATATCGTTTAAGGGACAACTTTGTTATACAACTACCAAGAAGGACTATGCACCATTATCCCAGCATCCAGGTACATTTATCTGTAGGAGATGTAAGTCTTGCAAGTTTGTCTATACAGGGTGCACTTTTATGCATCCTGCACAAGGTTTTGTAATAGAGACATCCTTTTATCTTTTATGCTGATTGCATAATGCAGAATCTTATATATGTTGCTGTTTTATAGAGTGTTTTGTATTCTATGTAGGTAAAATGAACAGGCTTTTTAAAGATATAATTTTAGAGCCTATGAATGATATAAAGAATAAGAAACTAAGTAATGCATTAGCATAACATGTTTCTGATATGGGACAGAGAAATACATTTAAGTTCATGACTCTAGAGTTACTTAATCCAAATATAAGAGGTGGTAACTTCAAAAATTTAACAGAAATGAGAGAACAGAAGTGGATTATCTCTCTAAATGCAGATAAACACCCAGGTATTAATGAGAGTTTCTCTTAAACCAGTGCTGAAAACACGCCGACTCTAACATTAGTCTCCTTCAGTATACATTGGGCTTTCTCTCTTTCTTGGGTAATTTTATTTCATAGCATCTGATTGATTGCCTTGATTGGTTAATTTGTTCAGGTGTAGCACTGTTTAATAGGTTTGAAGAAGCAGTCTAAGGACTATAAAAGTACTTATTTTGTATTCTTGGTTGTTTTGTTTTATTTTGTATTAAAAGTTTTTTATTAAAAGTTTTGGTTTTATTTGAACTTTACCCCCCCCCCCCCAAGGGACCAGTCACAATACCAGTAGATTGCCATTCACCCAGTATTACTGCTGCACAGGTTAAAGCAGCATTGTCCAAGGTCAAGAATACAGCTTTTATGGGACCTGACAATATCCCTGACTGTGTTCTACATGAACTACAGAGTGAACTGGCACCTCACCTGTCTGGCCTGTTCAATTCCAGCCTCACCTCAGGCTTTGTCCCTACCAAATGGCACACTGCTACAGTCAACCCTCTCCGCAAAGGAGGAGTGACTACAGATCCTGGGAACTATTGCCCCATTAGCCTGACAAGTCTGATATGCAAAGCTATGGAACGCATCATTATGGATCTAATAAACAAGGATATAGGGAATCTCCAAACTCTGGATCCCACAAAGTTTGGCCTTGTGAAGGGTAGATCATGACTGCTCAACTTGATCAATTTCTTTGGGTCAGTCCCCAGAGCTGTGGATGAAGGCAAGATGGGTCATACAGCCTACCTTGATCTGGCCAAGGACTTTAATACAATTCCCCACTCAGAAATCATAGAAAAACTCACTAAGCTAGGCATTAACCCCTATATCACTAGGTGGGTTGCAAACTGGATCACAGGTAGAACCCACAGTGTGAAAATAGCTGACTCCAAGTCAGACTGCCAACCAGTCATGAGTGGAGTCCCACAGGGTTCGGTCCTGAGTCCTCTCCTGTTTGGTATCTACTTCTCTGAAGTCTAGGCCAACATGAAGGGACTCTGGCTGATAAAGTTTGCATACGATTGCAAGTTGGGAGCTATTATTAACTTCCTGAGTGATGTTGACATCCTACAGAAAGGCCTCACTGAGACCAATGACTTGTGTCAGAACCATGGCCTTAAGCTCAATGCCAAAAAATGTGTCATTGTTCCCTTTGGGAAAAAATGGGTTCCCATGAATTACCACATCGATGGTAGTCCACTGAACACAGAAAGCATTATAAGAGATCTGGGAACACAGGTTGATAGCAACCTCTCTTTTGACCACCACACTGCCACTGTGGTCAGAAAGTCCTTCTATGTGGCACATCTCATTACTAAGGATTTTGCATCCAGGAAGAAAGAGGTCATAGTCTCCCTCTACTCTTCCCTCATTAGGCCAATCATTGAGTACAATGCTCCATTTGGCATGTACCTCACTAAACACCTGCAACAACTGGAGAGGCTGCAAAAGTACCTCACAAAGAGGATCCTAGGCCTTAAGCATTTGTCCTTTATGGACTGACTAAAAAAACTCAAACTATTCTCTGTCTCATATCGCCTACTTAGAGGCAATCTCTGCTTGACTTACAAAGCCATGGTTGACCCAGCTCTGTTAGAAATGCTACATCTAAAGAAATCCCAATCCATCCACACCACATGCTTCAGAGACCTCTACCTCATTACCACAATAAATAGAACATGCTGGAGGGACAGGTTCATAACCCAGAGACTGCCCATGCTACGGAATAGACTTACCACACATGCCAAGTAGAGCACCTCACTGGCCTTCTTCAAGAGAAATCTTGATGAGTGGTTGGGAAATAGAAAATTCACCCTGGGGATCACTCCAGTGGCTTTACTCAACAGAGGCACTGGGAACTAAGGTCGGGTGGCATGATGCCGGGGTAATTCTATGGGCTAGGCTTGTAAAGGCTCCAGGGCCATTAGCCTAGTACACACCTATGAACCTATGAACCATGGTGATCGTTCTTTCATTTTGATATAACTCTTATGCTGGATATACATGCTTGGGCAAGTCGCATCGACCATCAGGACAGAGTGCAGCTGCTGCACCTTGCCTGAACACAGTAGCTGAGATTGAGCAAAGTTAGTGCTGCAGCCATATTGAAGGAATATAGGGTAGGGTTTCAGGCAGGGATCCAGGTTAGGATTTAGGTTTACGGAGGGGAGAGCATTGCCTTTTAGAAGCAGGAAGTGAGTTTAGGGTTAGGGAGTAATCAGGGACTTTAGGTTTAGGGGTAGAGAATAGAGCTTTAATGTAAGGGACCAATCAAAGAATTTAGATTTAGGGAACAGGAAAGGAGATTTAGGTTTAGAGAGCTGGAGGACAGTTTAGGGTTAGAGAGTGGGAGTAAAGTTTCAGAGTTATCAGGTGACTGAAGACTTTAAGTTTAGGGAATGGGGAGTATAGTTTTAGGTTTAGAGAGTGATCAGGGACTTTAGGTTTAGGGTTTGGGTTAGGGAGGGCAGTGCTATGGTTAGAGACCAGGTGGGAGTTTTATGACTGGATTTAGAGTTATAGTAGGATTATGCAGTTTAGTAGGGTCAGATCATAGGAAGGCTAGGTAATTCTCTATGATATGGCTAGTTGTGAGTTAAGGAACTTGTCAGTTAGAATAAGTGGCAGTGAGCAAGTGTTGTCACAAGCTACTAGCACATGAGCACATGTAGTAGGCCCACCCTGAACAAGTAGACACAAATAGTAAATACAATTATTCATTTAAATTACCCAAAATGCAAACAACAATCACACTGATGAAAATTGAAAACAATGTATAAAAATATAATCTATAAACATAGCCTGTATGCAAACATATATAATAGGTGGGGATTAAGAGCGGGATATGTAAAATAGCTTGCACTATAAGTTTCATAGTTAATGGTGAACATAGTTACAAAACATGTTTCCTATTTCTATGGTACAAGATGTTTGCATATCTAGCTCCAGAGTATTACATACTGGCTTTCAGGTGTCCACACATTTGCAAAGTATCCATGATTTTGTCGCATATGTTCTGCCCTTTCCCTTCCAAGGTTTTTGATTTTCTGGAAAATCGCAGAGATTAAATTCAGTAAGTAATGTGAGACAGTACAGTTTCATACTTCTTAACAACCAAAAAATGCATATTGATACAAAACCTGTAGTTCTATTAATTTTCTATGTGAACTTTTCTTCTGAACCATCATAGTACTTTATAAATAATCTTCATGGTAGAGGGATACGTGGTTACTTTATATGAATTTTCTTTCTATTTGTAATGTTTTTTTTAATCTTTTGAGGTGTGGTTTTGACAGAAGGACATATCTTTGCTTTTCCTATTTTATTAAACGTTTTGTTTAAGGGTGGATGAAGGGTAGGAAGTTAGGGGTTATGTTTTTATTGCTTTCTGTGAAGTGTAATTTTTGCAGACTGCTTGTATTGGAATTCAGTTAGGGATTAGGTTCTGTGGTCAAAACTTAATGGAAGAGTTTTCTATTTGTGACCTGGTGTGATAAATGTTAGAATTTGTGGTAGAGCTTTGATGTTAGCATACGGTAATTTATTGATTTAATGGTCTTCAGTTAATAAATTGTTTACAGCTATACTTCCAGGGACATGCTATCAAAGTAGAATGTACATTTGCCATTAATGTATATCTTTTTTATTTTGGTGAATTTACTTTTTTATTGTAATTTGGCTGTGATGTTGCACATATCAACTGTGGGGAAATGGTGGCAACTTATGCTTCTTTCTAAATGCTCTTGTTGATGTTTTTTATTTTACAAGTTTCTCTTAGAGGTAGTTTTCTGTGAATTAAGATATGGAATGACAGTTCTTTCCTGAAAGAGTTTTTTAAGGTTTCTGTTTGTAATGTTCTGTCTTTGTATGTCAAGTCTTTGTATGTCAATCTCTTTTGTTTCTGTGTAGTGTGGTCTTTTGGAAATCAGTTGCTCACTCATTACAGCAAAACAATGATCCTTTGACACTTCTGTGCAGGGGTTTTAGGACTACGTCACTTTTCAATGTGGTGCATCCCTGGAAGTGGTATATATACACTCTCGTGGAGGATTATAGTGGCTTGTTGTCATGGAGATGCAGGAGGCTTGCCCTCTGTAAAACATTTTTTTCAGTCTGTGCATTAGAACATATCTTAAATTAAGACAAGCAGTAAGGATCGACAAAGTTACTGCTGAACAAACGACTCTTACTATTCCATTTCAGAAGGCATTTTATTGATTTAAAGTAGTTTGTTTCTTTTTTTGGGGTGGGCTTCTTTCAGATTTCAGAATTATTTCAGATGCCATTTTTTTCTTTCTATGGAGAAAACATGATATTTTTTTCAATTTATTTACTTTCCACTGTGTAAATATGATTTTTGTACTTACTTGTTTTTGATTGTTTTAATGTAGAAAATGTTGTTTTAATTAGGTTTGTGCATTACTGCATTTAGTAGACAAGAGGATTGTAGCGATTTCAAGCTATACATTTTGAAATGTGTTGCTTCATACTTTTATTTTAATTTGTGTAATGCTTAGTGTGAGCTTAGGATTAAGGGAAGTGAATTAGAGAGGTCAGAGAGGTGTTTGCATGTGCTTGTTTTATTGTTAAATTGCAGTACAGGGTCTTTGATGCAGATTATTAATTAGCTCAGATTCTTGACGATGCTGTAAAAATGTAGATAAATGTTTAATATTATATATTGGTTATAAATACAAGACACTGGAGACAGAATGGTGTTAAACAAGACTCTAGCATAGATGTGTTATTTTATCATACCACTTTACATATGTGTTTTAATGAAACTTTTGAAAAGCAGCTTTGCTGAATGCATGTTTAGCTCACTGAATCCACAACATCAGCAATACTAGCTCATTGAACATCCTCCAAACTAAGAAACGTGTTTTTAAGGCTCCTCTATACCCCACATGCCCTGTATGTATATCTATATCTATAGTTATATATCTGTATCTATATCTAATCTATCTATAACTATATATATAGCTCTCTCTCTCTCTCTATATATATATATATATATATATATATATAAAATTCTGTCTCTCTTTATATATATGGGTCTACTTCTAATGAATGAAAACCCACTTACCTGAATCTCTGAAGACTGAGACGATCTCGCCAAAACAGCATTTGAATGAACTCTCTGATCACTGATAAGGAACTCCGAGTAAGTAACAACTTGGCCACCATGGTGAACTGTGTCCCTTTCCCCACTGTAGTGTGATCATGGAGTTGGTATATTTAGTTGGGGGGGGGGTTAATTTGCTTCATTTTTATTTTTTTTTTGATGGGCTTAGAAGTGGTTACTTAACTGGAGTTTTCAGAGTTCATTCCAATGCATTTTCAGCAAAGTCGTCTTTGTCTTCAGAGATTCAGGTAAGTGGGTGTTTGTTCATTAAAAGTAGAGCCCTCTCTCTGTATATATATATATATATATATATATATATATATATATATATATATATATATATATATATATGTGTGTGTGTGTGTGTGTGTGTGTGTGTGTGTGTGTGTGTGTGTGTGTGTGTGTGTGTGTGTGTGTGTGTGTGTGTGTGTGTGTGTGTGTGTGTGTGTGTAGTATACGTACTAAGATCAGCACACTTGAATGTCAACAGCAATAAAGTCAACCACAAAAAGTTTGGCAATGCAAATGTTGACAGGGCACTGCACAATATGAAAATCCTCTCCTCATGCAAACTAAAGGTTAGAAAATAAAAGAGATAAAACTTGCTTCCTTCACACCCCCTGCTAATTATATATATATATATATATATATATATATATATATATATATATATATATATAGATATATACTAACTCTGAGATTGCACAATCCCTGTGGAAAAGTGGAAAAGGCATATCCCACAACCCTGGAGAGTGTCAGTCTCGCACACCTGTCAACCATCTGCTTTGTCAACCAAAGTGTGTTGACAAAACAGATGTCAACATTTGTAACTTTCAAGCACTTTTGCCAGACCCATATATTTATATAGCACAATGGTTCTCACAAGAATGCTGTATCAAAATCATGTAAAAATGTAAATATTATGTGTAAATAGCATAAGCAATGTAAAGAGAACTACTGCTTTATGAGTTTTAGAAGTGATTAAAATTTATGTAAATGGTGTATACGGAATTGATGCTTCATGTAGTCAAGCCTAATAGCCCTAATTTCTGTAAATGGTAAATATTGTGAGAAGTGTATGTATTATTGATTTAACTGACATAATTAATAAATTAGAATTATGTGATATTCGTCAGCATGGCTTCCACAAAGGGATATCAACCATGACTAGTCTTACTGAGTTTTACAAACAGATTTCCACGGCTCCAGTTAGTAGTATTATTTCGACATGTCTAAAGCTTTCAATACCTTGCCTCATTTAATAAATAATAAGTCCATGGTTAAGGTTGAAATTGATCCTTATATTATTTGATGGATAATGTCATGGTTATCTGGGAGAGAGTGATGAGTGACAATTTTTGGTAATAATTCAGTTTTACTACCAGAGAGTGCTTGTGTGGCACAAAGATCAGTTGTGGGTCCCATTTTGTTTAATATTGTATTTGCTATACTTGCAACAAATAAACATTGTTAGAATTACCAACATGCAGGATGATTTAGTTTTATGTTTACAAATGATGAAGATATAACTATTATTAATTACTTGTTAGAAATTACTAGCTGGGCTGGCAATATTGGATTTCTAATTTGGTTTGACAAATATGCAGTGATTTGTTCTGGTAAACCAAAACAAATCTATCTTTCAAAAGTACCATTAAAGGTCATAAATGTCTATAAATACTTGAGAAATTTGATTAATAATAAATTGTGTTTTAAAGAACATGTGGATAACATTAGAACTAAAGCATTTCCTCAATTGGAAGCTGTGATGAAAAAGTTACTACTCGGGATCATAGTTGTTTAACTGCACTGTACACTACCTATAGTAGACTTTGTTTAAAATGCAACAATGCTTTTTACCTTTAAAATAAAAGTAATTTAAAATGTATTGAAAGTGCGCAAAGGCGAGCAGATGCGTGACACTGGCGATGCAGAACTGCAGACTCTACTTAGATCTGTATCCACTCTAACTGCAACAGTTTCAGATTTATCTAAAAAAGTGGACAAATTAATGTCTAACCCTCTTTATTTAGGGTCGAATGACATTACTAATTCACAGGGCTCTGAGACTAGTGATTTGCTTATTACACCAGCCCAAAGAACGGGCTTTCACAGCAACCAGGAAGCTGACTTAGTTCGTGGTAACACCAATGGTTTTAGCTGTAACACACAGGCTCAGAACGTTTCTGTCGATAGGCAGGAAGTGACTTTTAATGTATCGGTTGAGCAATGGCTTAAAACCGAAACTGGTTTTAATCGAGTTTCTAACTCTAGTAATAATCATGTTAACCCAGGTACATTGGATCAACAAATTTCCAGTTTTAGAGGGCTACTTCTGAAATATAAAAAATTGCAACTGGAAAATGAATATTTAACTGAGTGTACTAAAAGAGAGCAGGTGCCTAAGGGGCTCCGTTCATGGAAATTTCCCACTGGACTGGAAAAGGACTCACACCTTCATAAAGAACTCCTACAATTTTTTAACAGGCAAGGGTGTGAATTGCTTCAAATTTTGATATCTGATAACAACTGTAAAATGTCATTGTTATTAAGGGAGATTAATACTTTAGATTTAAGCATTAAAAATGACTTGTTGTTTGAAATGAAACATAATCCCCGGGATTCATGAACCTTGCGCCAGGTGCACGCATGGCGTAGGCGCCACAACGCCAGACATGGCCGCCGAGCGATTCAGGTATGATCCAATCCCACGTGCACTACCGGCGTACGCCTGAGTTGGGCCGCCTCCGGCATAGGTATGTTAAACACCCCATGTGCAGTGTTGCACCATGCAAATGAAGGCATGTAGCGATTCACGAAGTGGCGCAGGCGTAGCATAAGGGCACGGCAATGTAAACCAAAAAAAAAACGGTTTACATATATCCAAACATGACATAGGAGTAACGGAAGGCTGTCAACATCAGGTGTCATACTGGTGCAACATGCCAATGGCGAAAGACACCGAGAATGTCAAAAGAAAACATGCAGAAAATGTAAATAATGACATAAATGGTATGTACGCAGAAACCACAGCAGAACCCCAGGACATGTCCGCGGAAGGTGCGGAACAATGAAATAATATGACAATGTCATAAAAGAGCAGTATAATACACATCAGCTTCACAGCCACAATACACCATAGTATGCATGGAAAGCCACAACCACAGCCCAAGGGTTGCCAAGGAGTGGCGGCAGTGTCCGCGCCGTAACCATGTATTACTAGTCAATGCCATGCAAATGAGGCAGATAATACTGAATCGCAAAACCCCGCCAGCGTAAGGCTGCACCAAAGGCGAGCGGTAATACACCGAGGAGTGGCCTAGAGGGAATACATGTCAATCGCAGAGGGGTGTGCCACTGTAGGAGGAAGCACATTGGAGGCCAGCAAACATGGGCTGTACAATGCACATCACAGCATCAGGACCGGTGTGAGGAAATAGATGCGCTGAGAGTACACAATGCGCGCACAGATGCATGTGCACGAGGATGACTACGCTCCCCAACCCAGTCATGTTACGGCCACCTGGACAATAACCATGGATACAGGAAGGTGATGCGGAGAATATGAGGAAATGCGGAAGCAGTGTAATTGGAGTCGTAATGAGCAATCAACACCAATCAACCCACGAAGGGCAATCGGCGGCAGCTGACAACTCTGCATGCAGAATCCCGCAAACGGGAAAGGGAGGCATATGAATGCAAAGAAAGTAGGGGATGTAGCAGAATTGCAAAGAGCGAAGAACCGATACAGCACAGCCAAGTAGAGAGGTAGCATAACGGCGGCAGACAAAATGCATGATATGCCATGTGCCTGCAGGATGCACTCCAGGCAATAGTAGGTGCAACGTGCAGAAACAGTAAGGTAAGGTGTAAAGCTAAACCAATGCAGGCAAGTGTAATGTAACACCAAAGGCAACAGCGTTGCAGTGCCAACGGTAAAACACGGAAGATAACCCACAGATACGTCGCACAGACACACCCAATGACATCACCGGTGTACAGCACAACAGTATAAAGTGTGAATGCACACAACACACAGCGCCAGATTCCCAAACGCTGCACTTTAGGGTGTAAACACACGGGAACTTTTAAAATGTATATGTTGGGTGCCGCCGTGGCGTGATGCATCGGCATGTGTCAGAGACAGACGGAGTTGCGGAGGAGGGTGCCGACAACCACCGTGAGGCCTCAGAGGAGAAGGAGAGTGTTCAGACCAAGGGTAACCTACCAGGGCTGCAAGACCTGGAGATAGTAGAGCGTTACAGGGTGGACAGGGACACGTTACAGCAAATAGTGGAGCTGTGCCGCCACGCCTGAGAACAAGAGACAACAGAGGGGAGCCCATCCCAGTGGACACAAAGGTATGTGTAAGCTTGTGAATACTGGCAACAGGTACCTTTCAAAGGCCAACAGGGATATAATGGGCATCTCACAGGCATCAGCATCCAGGGTACTACACCAGTTTCTGGATGCCATGTTACGACATGCCCATGAGTATATATACTTCCCCAGATCTCAGGAGGAGTTGGCTAGCAATATGCCACTTCCACCGTGTGGCACAATACCCGGAGGTACTGGGTGCGATAGACTGTACGCACATAGAAATCAAGTCACCACCCGGGAGCAGGGTAGACGCTACATAAACCGCAAGGGATTCCTCCATCAATTGCCAGGTCGTGTGCAATGCGCAGGGCATTATCATGGATGTGTGTGCTGGCAGCCCTGGAAGCTACCACGACTCCCATATCTGGCATGCCTCACAGCTGTATCAGGTATTCGCCAGGGGACATCACACAAGGTCACCTTGTGGGGATGCTGGCTATGCACTGGAGCCGTGGATGATGACACCCATCAGAAATGCACACACACACATGCAAGAACGCCATAATGAGGCACACGCACAAACCAGAATAATCATAGAGCGTGTGTTTGGGATGTTGAAATCACGGTTCCGGTGCTTGGATACATCCGTGGAGCCCTGCAGTACTCTCCAGGCACATGTGCCCACATATTCATAGTATGTGCCATGCTACATAATATGATCCCGCGGAAACAGCTGCTGCAGGGACATAATGGTGTAGGGCCACCAAGCCCGCCACAACTGCCAAGGCAAGCACAGGCACAGAGCGCTCAGCGCCATGAACACACTGTGCCAGCCCCAGTAGGCAGACGGAGGCGTACCCAATATGCCTATGCCTTGGCAAAGAGGGAACGTATAGCACATACTCTGACAGCGTAGGCCCCATGGACTGACACCTCCCTACCTGCACACACAGTGAAATGGACGGCACACAAACATGGCCGCCCGTAATGTGTACCGTATGGGCGGTCCCATGTGTGACTCCAACATAGGTAGCACCCAAACACTGCACACCCAACAGCCAGCGGAGCATGGAACGCCAACACCTCAACTGTACGCTGGTCCTACAGCAGACGGCGTAGCCGTATGCTGCCACGTTCACCGCAAGGTGTATACATATGTACATATGTGCATACACAGATATGGAGATAGATATCATTACACACGTAGAAATATATGTACACATACACAGATATAAAGTACAACAGGTAAAACAGGGAATCACAGGGATGCAAGGTGACAGAGAAGTAAGATGCGAAATCTCTACATAGTAAACATAGTGAACGACAACCCGAGTATCCGGAGGGTGGACAGAACAGGAACGCCACCCATGGAAAGGTCAACCTACCTAAATGCATATTCGCGAAGTCGGGATGATCGCCAGGCCACGGTACAGTAACAGGACATGTGCGGGTAATATTCTTAGGATATGAGGGGAGGTAGACACCGCCGCGGTGATGCGGGCAACGAGGTACTGTGTGCAACCGCCCCTGCGACAGCGGCAGTATGTGTATGTGTGAGGTGAGGGTGTCGTGTGTTCCGCTGTGCGAGTGTAATGTGTGTGCCACTGTAAAATGTGTATGTAGGTGACATGTGACAGGCGGAGTGGAATAACATGTGTAGGCATACAGTATAGGAACCACAGGCGATGTACAGCAGTACCCACAAAGTAGTACTGAGAGCTCCTCCTGGCTAGGCTGTGGCGACGTAAAACGATGCAAAGCGAAAATGTCCCAGAATGTACCACAGGAGTATAGCCAACATGAGATGCAAAGGACGATGTACAAACCATGACCGTATGTATGGCACCGATATGTTAATTTCAAACGATACGCCGGCAACGTTACACAGCAATAGTCATGTACCGCGAAATACGCATGTGCTACCCCGCACCGATCGTGGCCACGATCGTCCCGTAAACACCGCTGTGTGTTCTACGAGTGTTAAACAAGCAATCGCCACCAATAGGTGGCACCCGGTAGCACACAGGCCGTCCCAAGTACAGGACCACAATGACCGTAAATATCCGTGACAAAATGCCAAGGGATAGTCGGCACGCATTTAACAGCCGCAGATATACTACCGATGTGACGGAGGAATACATGCAGGAAGCACACATGCAGGCGATACCGACACCAGACGACATCAACAAAACCTACACTCCTAGAACAACAGACAGGTAACTTGCAGCTCCCCAGGCAGGGATGGAGCACACACACAAGCATACCGTGTATGTATAAATGCAAGGCCCACAACCCGTACCCGCCACCCACAGCCGCCGATATACCCCATCGCACATATCAAAGGGATACAAGCCGCAATAGCAGCAAAACATACAGGCAGTCAATGGCAGCGCATAACCACAACATCTCGTGGGAAACACTATCAGCAGCGGATGCATACCTGCATCCGCTGTGTAAAGGAATACAAGAGCTATGTTACACATCCGAATGCAAAACGCCATCGACAGACGCCGCCAGGACAGGGACACCCACATGTCGAACATAATACCATACCCAACACACACAATCCACGGCTAACACCACAGCGAAATGTACCTGACGCCACACATAGCGGCTGCAGTCACACATAACATAACACAATACATACCATCCCCACCAAGGTAGTGCAAATAACCAACGCCCAGCCGAGGAATGAACCATGCCCTAGTTCCGACGCTGCACTGTACGAATGGAGGAGATGCACAGGTGATATGCGCATAAGTACACACCGAGGAACAGCTATTGGTGTGATGAACCCACATGTCGCAGGTGACGACGGATATAAGGAAGACTCCTAGGATATTCAAACTGTATGTTCATACCGAACAAATACAACCAAACGGCTCGAGTGAGAATAAAGTATCTAGCGAGACTCGAACGGAATACGGAAGTCAACACAGGAAAGGTATGTAGAACCCACGAGATGTACTGGTGTGTAACGCATGATATGTATGACGAAGCTGCACTGTATGTGAACGGTGTTTGTAAGTAAAGATACCTGTCCATAAAGCAGAGAGTGGTGAAAGGTGGTTATGTAGTGCTAACCCGCTGAGCATACCAACGACTGTGGACACCGTGTGCACAGCAGTGGGACATCATGTACACAGCCAGGATAACCCAAGGGCTGCCATAGGCAGGCAGAACACAGAACAATGCCACCACCCACGCCGATGCTGGCAGTGGATGTCCAACAAGGAAGTGCCACAGCAGGATAGGACATGTATGTATACTGTCACAGCACACATGTGTATGGGCATATACCGCCGATGTCATACGTAATGTGCGCACGACGTGCACGTATGCCTCGCAGTAGGGGTTACTATGTCAAGTATGTGTAATGTAAAGCTGTCATGATGGATATGTTCAGACATCATACACAGTATCACAGGCATAGCATGCATAATGGAGGTATGGCCTAGTGTTATGTACACTAACAGGATATGTATGGCCTGCACATATGGGACAGAGTAGTAGCAGAATAGCCACACGAAATGGAAGGAACAGCAAGTAACCATGTCCAAACGATCTGTAGCAGGTGCAATGTGTGCAACAATGACGTCCGGCAGGTCCATGTGTAAACACATGTGCAATGTACACAGTAGTGTCACCTCCCCATGGTAGTGTCCACTGAACAGCAGAGGTGGATGTCAACTGCATGTCTACACAGTACTGCCGCTGTGGTGGTACCATGTCTATGTGTCACCCTATCAGCAAGGGAGCTATCACATGACCAGTGCCACAGTGTGTCCCTGTGGGATGTGCACAGGACCCACGCTCCACAGCATGGTGTGTGTCTAGTCTGCGGAGGTAACACAGAAGCCCAGGCTAAGCAACGTGGCATGTGTGCACATATGCAGGAGCGCTTCATTCACCCCGCCCACTGCAAACGCCATGTAGGAGTACTACATGCATCACTAATGCGGAGGACATGGCCCATGTCAGAGTAGATGACACCCCTGTGTAAGTGGTATGCAGATGAGTACAGATGTGTTCCCCATCTGTCATCTGCATATGTAAACTGTCTGAGCCTGGTATACATCACGGCATGACTATACCGTGCCATGTAAAGTTGTAGCCATTGTGGAAGGTACACCACTTAATGTGTTATTGTAACCCTGCCCGTGTGTAGATGTGTGTATGGCACAGGTACAAAGGCTACCAATGTACCAGCAACACACACAGTACAGATATGTGTGGCCCTGCAGATGTGTACCCACGCCACAGTGGAATATGGCAACCACAGCACCATGTGGGGCATGTGTGTGTACAGCAACCATGTACAATGTGATATGCATGTATGGGGACAATATCCATGTGATACCCAGTGGATGACTGTCGCTATGCAAAGGTGATGTGTATGCACCATGTGTGATGTATCCGACGCAATGACATCTACACGATATATCTGCCACACCGACACCTGTATGGTTGTTAGCAGTATGAGCTGGTGGAGCTAGAATGCTGCCAGGTATGTAGATGTGGGATATGTAGGCATGGACAGTACTCTGTGACAGCATGTTGTGTATGTAAGCAAATAGTGAACATGAGGGGCCACATGACTGAGGACTGTGTAATGCCACATGTACCTGACATGTAGTAGGTAGCATGATATGCTTGCACCACTGTGTGACCTGTCCAGGAGTCATATAGCCTAACATCCTGAGACACAGGGTATGATGTGATGGTGGATGTGTACATTGGCAATACCAGAATGTGGAATGGTGCTGAAGGGCAATGGTGGGATAATGTCTGATCTGTTACCCTCTGTACCACACCAACCACCCATGCAATGGTATGACAGGTGGCCAGCATGTGGATGTGGCGTGCTGTGGCACACAGAGGCCCAACAAGGGTGCCAGTAAAGGCATGGAGGTCATCAATGAGTGTGTGAAGCACGGATGTGAGGATGTGCCCCAGTGCCATACTGAATGGTCCAGTCATGGGTGTACGAATGCAGTCCCACATGTGCAATGCAGTACCACCCATGTGTAGTGTGATAGATGCGGTAGTGTGGTGGTCAAGGTACACAACGCCCATGAATAGGCTAGCAGTTAATTCAGTGGGCTGCTGCAGAGACACATACCAACCAGGTTGGCGGACATAACAGCTAGGGAGATTAGAGGTGACATTGGGACAGTGTCCTAGGACATAACGTGTGCATGGCAGTACCATGTATGTGTCCACAGGGACAATGCGATGTCCATGTATGGATTGGAACCCTGTAGTGAGTGAGAGTGTATTGTTGGTAGGTACCCCATTGGCTGGCATGTTGCCAACAACATCTCAGTTGGCAATGCCTGGGTGACTGTTGTATGCTACATCGAATGTGGATGTAGCCAAACAACACAGACATACCACCACACCGCGTGAGGGCCCACACTGCAATGTACGGCGGTCATGTGTAGGTAGCTAGCTGTGGAGCATGTGATGGACCACGAGGACCCACCATGACTGTCAAGTGATGCACCCCACACATTTGAATATACCCACTGCAACAGCCTGCACATGCGCCCATACAGCACATGTGCATGGAACATGAATACCACCGTGGCATCTGTGAAAAGGCCAGTACCGCCATGTCTCTGTGTGGAATAGCATGGTCCCTACCATTGCGCATATGTAGCGGAAGTGCACTGTGATATGTGTCAGCATAGTCACATATACCGTCCAGCTGCCGGGTGCCATGCCATTAACCACCCCCGCCAGCAGACGTCAGTAGTACCGGCCGTTGAGCACATGTACCATGTATGCTGCGATGGGTGTGTCTCCAGGGTGTGGCTAGCAGGGCCGCCAAGCATATATGTTCATCTACCAGAGGGGATATCCGTAGGTTTAACACACAGACACATGGAGGTATGGTGCATGCCGAGGGTAGTGTAGGTATGGTATGTGTTGTGTAATGTGTCACCCAGCTATGTGTAGTGCATGGCCAAGCATGTGTGGGTACATGGGAGTCCATACTAGGGAAGTGTGGGTTGCTGTCAGCACATGGCAGTAGCAACTGTCCGAGGTGCAATGTACAGTATGACAACACAGCCAGCATGTAACCTGTGGTGTACAGTGTACTCTCTGTTGCGTGTCACAATGTGTCTAGCGGTCACAAACATGGGTATCCGAACATGGAGTACCTATGATGCATTGTGTTTGGAAAATATACAGTATGTGTGTAAATCATTGTGTGATGTGGGATCCTCACCTGTGTGTGTTGCAGTCCAGGTATGTGCCTGGGAGGTATGATCTGTGTACAATCTGGACTGGCAGGTGTGCTGTGCAGAGCATGGAGGCAGGTCCCAGGCACCGCAGATAAATGTCAGGCGTGCCTTACTGTGTGTGCAGTGCTTGTGTGCAGCACAGTGGAGGGTGCAAGCATTGTCACACATCACTGCATGCCGTGCCTGCCTGTGACAGCCCTGCTGGAGACAGACATGTGACACCGCTGCAGAGGCAGCATAGCATGTGAAGATGTACATGTGGGCCCCACACCCCAGGCAGATGTCCGCAGGTCATGTGTGCCACAGTAGTGTGGTTGACCACGACTGTCATACTGGACAAATACCACATGCCTGTATAAGTACAGTATGAGCATAGTCAACAGTCGCAGTGACAGAGTAGGCCAATGTACAGTATCCCCGTGTGCAGACCACTGCCTACTGTACACCTGGCTAGACACACACCTGGAGGGTGAATATACCTTTGAGCCATCACATGTCCCAGTCCACGAGCCTGTACAATGTCATCACAGGGTGGTCACAATAACGCGGTGGTAAGACAGACACGTTGTACCAGGTGCTGTGTCATGTGTGCATATGTTGAGTTGCACAGCCGATCACATGTCCGCAACATATCGGTGCATGATGTATACTGTTACATGATGTGTGGAACTGCACTGTGACCCACAACAGGGCCATCTGACACAGGTGTGTTGTGAATGGTGTAACCCATGTTCACACAGGATACACACTGCTGCTGTTGGCAGCCATGCTGGTGGCTACCAGTGGTGCCTGCAGTGGTCATACAGACATACTGCACACAGTGTTCATGCAGGGATGTCCATTGTTGTGGATGATGTGTTGCTACGTGAAGGTAGGTGTGTGTTGTGAATGTTACACATCCAGATGTCACCATCTGGCGCAGTCATGGTCGACGACAGCATCACACACATCCACAGCAGTCAGAACCCTGTCCTGAGAATGTGTGTCAGTCACCCTCGAACTGTGTGACATATGTGCACATGGCAGAACACCTCCCACTGGCCGGATAACAGTGTCAGCTAGGATGGCTACGTGATGGCTGGAATATGCTGTGATAATGTACAATGCTGGTAGCCCAATGAAGTACCTGGAATCACACACAGTACGCCATGGCTGCCATGTAAACCATGCACAACAATGACTGTCTGACAGACACAAACAATGCGCTGACATGTTGAACATGCACACATGAGAACACCCAATGAGGTATGTTGCACATATCGATGTACAACTGTCATCTATGGCCATAGCATGGATGCAGACGCACATGCCCCACAGGCAGTACCACGTGATGTAGGTAGGGGGGCATTGCTCGTGTACATGTGACAGTTGCTGTACCGCCACATGTCCTGCATAGCCGCTATGTAGGGTAGCAGTGGCATGTGACTGTTGGACATGCCTGTACATCTGACCATGTCCCACAGGACATGTGTTACGTGTGTACAACATGTGTTGTGCCGTCAAGCTGTGAAGTGTACAGCTGCCAGTGTACCTGTGTGACTTGTTCTGTGATGGGTGCAAAGGCACGTAGTACTGCATTGCATGCCCACATGCCCCACACAGGTGCATAGCCTGAACATACAATACAAAGAGGGTGTTGGATGATAGCAACCCACAAGAGGAGATGGGTACGGGTGGCAACCCACTACCACATGTTCGGCACGGTGCATGTCTATGACACATTAGCACCCGAGAAGCTAGCGATACAGCAGTACAGGGTTGCATGCATATATGTTCAACAATATCCCTGTGTGTCCCACCACTGGCCCGTGGACAGACAGACACCAACACAATGTGCAGATATGATATGTGCACAGCACATCACCGATGCCTACTGTAGAACAGGCTTACTGTGTAGACATGTGCACAGTAGGTCTGCGCCAGCCGCACTCAAACACGCTATGTGCCGAACCACGCCAATAGTTCAGGCCATGCCACAGACGGACGTGCACGCATCTGTGTATGTATCGCCTGTGAATGTCTCCGCATAGCAGTATACCTGTGTCAGTGTTGTGTTCAACATAATGAATGGGTTGTATGTGTGAGGGGTGCGCCATACGTGTATGGTCAGATCGACGATGCCCTCAGTGCCCCTGCTATGTGAACATCCCTGTCCCCATACATGGATACCTATGCTGTGCCCAACACCACGCTTCCGTGGGAGGGATGGCGGTGTGCAGTGCACCAGCAGACATGGGGTGGCAGCAGGCACCGGCTGTAGAGATATGTGGCACCCACGCCAGTCCAGGCAACCATCCATGTGCACGGGATAGCAGTGTGTGGCCACATACAGCACTGTGTTGATCAATATCGCAGCACATAGCACCTGTCAGGGTTAAAGTGTATGCATGGATGTGCGATACCTGCATGCACCAGACACACCCCACCAAGCAGCGTGCAGCCTACCTTGCATAAGGCCAGTGTCCACACCATGATGATAGACATGTGTAATGTCCATATACACATAGCAATGACATATGGAATGGACAGCCACCCTGCCAATATCATTACCCCCCAGGTGGATCACATCCCAGTGCCATGTATGTGGCATACCCTGCCATACCATGCAGCCCTGCCCAGCAAGGCTGCACGTGCTATCACAGTCCTACATGGTGCGATGGACAAAAGGCACTGTCACTATCAACCGCCCACAGCAGTAATGTGGCGGTGATGCACCCTGTGGTGTTACAGGTGCTGTGTGTTGCTGTGGACAACGTGCGTGTGCACATGCTATGCATGACCTTTCCTGCTAATGTGACATGGTTACACATTGTCCCATGTGTATCACATGTGCAACACAGGTGAGCCGTGGCAAGTTGTCCAACACCCGCACAGTGCTGTGTGGATGTACATGGCACAACACATGCATGTGCAGGTGTCCATGTGTATGTGTGCAGTGCCACCGCTGACGATCATAATGGCTGCATACGTGATGTCTAGTGACATATACACAGCATCCAGGTGAACAGTAGAACTGTTGTCACATGGGGACCCGTGCCAACTGATATGGACACAGGTGCAGGCAGGTACACATGTCCACAGCAGGCTAACATCAACATGGTGCGTGTACAGTGTGATGAGGTGACACACAGATATGATATGACACCCACTGCTCAATGGTGTGACGGCAACACATCGGCTGTGTCACTGCCATGATGCATCGCAGAGATTACTGTGCAGATGTTGTACATGTCATAGCAATGTATGTCCAGCAGTATGCCAGCACAGCAGTGTAAATGTGACCTGTCACCATCATTATGTCTTACAGATAATGCCACGTTCCCGCCGCCTGCCTTTAGCCGACAGGAAGATGAGGTGATACTACCGCTGCTCCATGATAACTATGACATTCTGTTCATCCACGTGCCACTGCAGGCACAACAACGTTAAGACATGTGGCTGGATATGCAGGAGGGTGAACACCCTGGGCGGCCACAACCGCACATATCAACAGATCCGCAGGCACTGCACAGACCTAATCCGGCATGCGAGACAGCGTGCCGCTGCAATCGCCAGACAACAAGGTGGGACAGGTGGTGGGCCACAAACCCAGCCCCCACTCACACCCACGGAGGAGCTCCTGGCCAGTCTGGGGACACCCATGGAACAACATGCTGAAACCCTCGCATCCATCGTGGAGGTGGGTGTCTCCCAACCAACGAGCTTGAGCTGCCTGGTAAGTCAGTGTTGCATGTTTGTATGATAAGCGACGTAGGAGTGGGTGTCATAGTACAACACATAATATAGCAACACATGCCAGGTATATGGCCACACAAGATGCATACTACAGTATGCTATGTTGTGTTTGCAGACATGTGCATAGCACATGCTAACACACAGGTGCATGATGTGACATGCACAGTGCTTACCGTGGCGATAGTAATGGATAATGTGTATACTTTTGTGTCGTCCCTATACAGGTATCGCCTACGGTCGCACAGACATGGGTCTGTCGCAGGTAAGACTGTTGCTAGTAAAAGGCATGATACGGTGTATCGATATTCCCCATGTGTCCAGGTATGACATGCACACCTGGGTGTGCCCCAGTCACGGTATACAGGTTGCACCACCCGACACACACACCACCCATGTACAGTAGATACAACCGTTAGTATAGACCGGCATGACACCACATAACCCATCGGTGTGATATGTGCAGTCAGCTATGCATACAATGGTGGAGGTGTTCCACAATGGCTGCATGTGTAGTATGCACACAGTACCACATAGTGAGCTGTGATCTGGCCAGAACACAGGTGTTACCACTGTGACCTATGCCCCTGCATTGGGTGCACATTGTAGACATGGCACATGACATGTCCCATGCACGTGGATGTCTGTCCGCAACATTGTCACACCATGACATGACCTATGCACGACATAGCAGACATCCACAATGTCTGCATAGCCTTAGGGAATGTGACACCTCAGACTACTACGGTTGTATGTCACATGGGTCACCACAGGGCTGTGTGCACGATGCCCATCACACACAATTGTCGATGAACCAGACAAACATGGCCATGGGTGATACCTACAGGCATGTTGCCACACAGTACATCCGCAGTGGGTAGTCACCGCTGCACCCTGTCCACACATAGTGGGCTCATCACTGTAGTGGACCCCCTGGACATCCGATGTGGTACACCAGAGAAATGGAATGCCTGTCTGCAGCCACTAGAGGTGCCACCAATGTCTACCATATACGTGCTGTTGAACAGCAGAACTGACTTGCAGACATGGCAACGCAATGCGCCCAGGTCACGCATCGCACAGAAACATACCTGTGTCCTGCTGCCGCAGTGGCACAGTGCCCGCACTCCCCACTGTACAGCTATGTACACAGCTCACACCAACCACACCTGCACAGACATCCTTGTTACACATGCATTCTATCTGTAGACTGTACACATAACACTGCACTGTGACATCCGCTGTGATGTGGTGCATGTGGTGGGACACCATTGTCACATGTCCACATGATACCGCACATGTTTGCGTGTACATGACATAGTGACGCCAGCCATGTGTACTGTTAACCCGCCCGTGGCCACACGGTGTATCACGGTGATGCATGCAAACTACCATGAATGTGTGTACTGCAAGCCTACTAAAAGACACCTGCCTGATGTAGTGTGCACTCCAGGGCAGTATGCATACTGCCACTATTAATGTCTGGGCTGCATTCACTGGGCTGTGGTGTGGGAATGCTGCATGCCACCTGCAATATCACATGCATGATGTGTCTGCATGTGTGTGTGTCCGCGTGTGTATGTCACCGTGTGTGTGTCCGCATGTGTGTGTGTGTGTGTGTGTGTGTGTCTGTGTATGTGTCTGCGTGTGTGTAATGTAACTTACAGTATGTCTTTGTATTCACAGGTACTGTAGGTGCTGCCTCCTGCGGTCCATCTGATGCTAGTGTCCCCACAGATACTAGCGGTGTTGACCATGTGCATGAGGCACAGGCAGGGTCGTCACGGGCAGACACTGTGCCATTGGAGAACATCACACTTATGTCCCCTTCATCCCCGCACACGGTTCAGATGCCGACACATACCACAACACCGCTGCCCATAGATGACGGACAGTCAGCGTCTGTTGGCACCGAGCAGGAATGTGTGGTGGCTGCAGAAGGTGCGGGTACACACCATGTTGCCAGTGTAATGACTGGTGAAGTGCCACACAGGCATGTGGCAGGTGCTGCTCGTAGGAGGAGCACTGCTAGACATTCACCTGCCGTACAGGGTGCAGCAGCTGGTATAACCAGACGCATGTTTCAGACTGTAATGGCGGCGCAGGCACGTGCCGAACGGCAGAACCAGGAAGGGCAGAGGCTGCAGAGGTCCGCAATCCATTCCTTAAATGAGAACATCCAGTCATTGGCGAATGCCCAACAGCAGCTTGCCGATGTTCTGGATAGGAGATTAGGTGAGATGGCTGGGATCCTCGACCGAGGCATGGCCATCCGTGAGCGTGAGCTGTCCGTGCTGGAACACCTGGTAGGGGTGAGGCGCAGGTCACGTGGGCGTGGGCCAGCAACACCACCAAGTGCAGGTCGACGTGTGCGTGCCACCTCCCATGCCCACCCACACAGTGCTGGTAGCAGCAGCAGTGCAGCTGCTGCTACACCAACCACACCAGGACACAGCAGGCCACGTGGACGTGGCCCTGGACGGTCCCAGCGTGGACACGTTTCCAGCGGACATGTGTCATCGGAGAGTGGCCACTCTATACCTCCACCCGGTAGTGCCCGTGCGACCCCAGGCAGGCACGGGTCACGCCGCCGCAGGCGGACACAGTGAGCCATACCACCTGCACTGTACAGTCTGGGGCTGCCAAGTATACCCCGTGTAGGCATCACAGATGACTGAACTGTGTACACACATACCCACACACAGCAGACACAACTGTAGGGCTCCACCACATCCACATGCATTCTGCACAGTCATGCCCAGTAAATGCACAGGCCCTTACACACACACATGATGTCATCCATTGGTACAGCCTATGCCCGTGGCACATATCACCCTGTGCATATGATGAAGCCTCTGCCGCAGAACCGTGAGCTACACCATCGGTGCACGGTTATGCAAACATATTCTGATGCACAGGGTGGACAAGATAGTGAGAGGTGTATGTGATACCTGTGTCCGCATAGTACGCGATGTGTATGTTGCGGTGGTTGTGTATGGCAGGTGACAGGTGCGTATGTGACGTGGGTGCACTGACATCATGCAGCAGACATACCATGTAGTGCAGGTGCAGCATTCATTGTTTTGTGTACACGGTATGCGTGGTGGTTACATGTGTAGCACCATGTTGGTTCAGTTAACCCGTATGCCAATTATGGTGTACTTGCATGTGCCTACTGGGAGCACTGTTATCAGTTCCCCACGTGTAGTTGTGGGGTACCCACAGGCACATCTGGCAATATCAGCATAGCACAGGTACCCGCAACCGGCATGGACCCCTACATAGGTACATAGGCGTACATGTACATACCAGGCTATGTGCCCTACGGCATGTGTAATCCTAGCCAGAGTGTGTGTGGCTGCTAACACCCCTTAGGATGAGGATACCACATCCATCGGTCTCCTGTCCCCCGTCCAGCACTGACACAGAGATGATGCCTGGCGCATACCTATGATCACACATCCACATGTCATGATTACTCCTGGACAAAGTCAGTCAGGGCCTCTGCTTCACATGGGCTGGCAATCCTCTCCGTGTTGTAGGGGGTCTCTGGGCTGACCCTGTTCCCCAGCACGTCCTAGTCATCTTCGTGGTGAGGTGTCTGACAGTCGCTTCTGTGCCCGTGTTTGCCTGGAGCCTAGGAGGTGGAACATGTCCATGTCACCCAGGTCGGACATGGCCGTGTATGTCAGGCACAGATCACCACAGAGCAGACGTGCTGGGAAGGTATACAGCCGGAGTCCCCTTGGTCGGGCAGCGTGTGACACATGTCCCAGCACCTTTATCCCCGCCGTGGAACGCTTGTGGTCCTTCCGAGTGCTGCAGGTGTCAGGTTAGGTACAGCCCAGATGTGCCATTGTACGCAATCATTGGTCTGGTGTGTGCTGTGTACAGGGTACAATGAACACCCCTGATGTGGATGTGATTCCTTCCAGACCAGGTGGCCACAGTGGAATGTCTTCCCACCCACATTGGCATTGTGTGTGTTGACAGAGGTTACCGACAGGTGTGGTACCCATTTCCCTGAACACGCCCACCATGTTGAATGGATTACCACCTACATGTTACGCCGGGCTTAACATGTCCTTCCCACTGGGTAGGTCTGCACCTTCTCTGGCATGTAGCAGCAGGCCATGGCTCTGGCACCAGTTATCCATGTCTATGAGGCCCCAGGTGGATGTCCGTGTCAGATGGGGTGTTGGGTATGGTGGCCGGTGTGCAGTCATCTGCATACCTTGTCTGCCACAATCCCCTATGTTTGCATGCACATTGAAGGTCGAATGCCGAACGGCAGGGGCCCAGGACTGAGCCCTGTGGGCCTCCACCGAGACCAGCTTTGAGGCTGACACGGCACCAGGAACACAAACCCTGTGTGGTGTGACCTCCATCCATTCCGAGAACCATCGTGGTGACATATGTCCCCACATGTACGCTGGCGAGCCTTTCCATGAGTCCCACGTGGAGTGTGTTTTGAACGCCCCGCCAGGTCATGGTAGTGTGTGCAAACCGACGCATCCCCATCAATGGCCTTAGTGACCGCTCCAGACAGGCCGAGCAGGTTTGGGAGGCAGGATCTGACCTTGACTAAGTCGTTGTGGGTATGTTCCCGCATTGGCTGTACACCACTGTCTGTATTCATGGGCACCAGTATGGACCTCCCCGCAGCTTTGCAGACAAGGCTTGTCAAGCTGATAGGGCAGGAATGTCTACAGTCCATAAGAGCACTACCCTGGCGTAGTGGGACCACAGCTGCCGTATGCCATCCAGCGGGGACCCAGCCCGTAGTAAGGCTAACATGACACAGCGGCCTTATGTGTGGGGCGAGGGCCTCAATGAGGTTGGGTAGCACACAGCCAGGGACACCATCGGGGCCCATTGGTGCTGTGTTCACCGCCTAACAGATATCAGATCACCCAGGGCATATGAGATGTTTTGGAGGCTAGACTCTGGTGGATGGATACGCCCTCTTGGGGTGGATGTATGCATGGAACATGTCCGCTGGTTTGTTGACAATGTCAGTGGGTGCAGTGACCGTTGTACCATTCTGGATTAATTCCGCCATGACTGTGCGCCCCACCCATGTCCCTACCACAGCTAAGGAAGGCCCTATGGTTGTCTCATGTGCCCTCTGCAGTACCACTCCCACAAGCGGCTTGGATGATTGTATGTGTGGCCGTATGTTAACGCCGGTATGAATGGGTGATGGCTTCCTGGTACTGATATTGCTCTGTCATGTATTAGCTCCAACTGTTGATGTACAGTTTGTCAGTGGCTGGGGTCCACCAGACCATGTGCCTGCCTTCAGTGGACAAGGTCCTGATGTTATCATGATCGCTTGGTGCAGACATCCCTGGGGTGCTCAGAGAAGGCATCCGTAAGGGTTTGGCAGTGCGGCCTGTGTTCACCACTGGCATGGAGGACTTGTAGGGTACCACACCGGTCGTATGATGTGTGTGGTTTGCTGTGGAGAGGTCGTCACTTAGGTCTCCCATGCCGGTGTTGGGTGCAGGATGTGGATTACCAGTGGATCCACTATATGGTCTGACATCACCATTGAGGGATGTACATCCTGTGTGGAGCATATCCTCCCCATGTGTGATGAGCAGAACTGGTATACGTCCCCCCCTAGTGGGTATGGTTCATGGCTGTTTCACAGCAGTCAGGTGTATGAACACCCGGACCTGTGGCGTAGGGTGTTGTGTCATGGGTAATGTTCTCAGTCTATGTATGGGTGGTTGATGTCACCCAATACGGCGGTGTTGTGAGAGCATGCACACTCACCAGTGTCCTCAGGACGGCTGTGCAGGTATCCTGGGTTTGGGAGGGTGGTCTGTAGCATGCAACAAACTGTAGGGCAGTCCTACCCATGGTTAATTGCACCTGGATATTCCTCGCTGCAACGGCCACGTCTGTGGCATGGCCGGGTTGCTGTTGTGTGGCTGGACACACACGACGGTCCACATTCTGCCACCCATGGCGCCGCACCATGTGTATGCATGTCTGCTCTGTGCCGAGTCTAAGTGTCTGAGCATGCCCAGTAAGCAGCTGTGTAGATGGACACACAGTACAGTGCACACCGCGCCCGACTGCATTAATACCCCGGGTGCATGCCTGTTTCCCCTTCGCAACGGCCACGTCTGTGGCATGGCCGGGTTGCTGTTGTGGCTGGACACACACAACGGTCCACAGTCTGCCACCCATGCCGCCGCACCATGTGTATGCATGTCTGCTCTGTGCCGAGTCTAAGTGTCTGAGCATGCCCAGTAAGCAGCTGTGTAGATGGACACACAGTACAGTGCACACCGCGCCCGACTGCATTAATACCCCGGGTGCATGCCTGTTTCCTTCGCAACGGCCACGCCTGTGGCATGGCCTGGTTGCTGTTGTGTGGCTGGACACACACGACGGTCCACATTCTGCCACCCATGCTGTCGCACCATGTGTATGCATGTCTGCTCTGTGCCGAGTCTAAGTGTCTGAGCATGCCCAGTAAGCAGCTGTGTAGATAGACACACAGTACAGTGCACACCGCGCCCGACCGCGCTGATACCCCGTGAGCATGTCTGTCTCCCCTTTGCAACCGCTTAGGTGTGGGAGGCATGGCCAGTACACCGCCGGGGTACACACGACAGTCGCCACCGATGTCTGCTACTAGGCGTAGCCATGGCCAATGGCATCCTGCATAGCCATGGTGACCATCCAGGTGACACATATGTGGCTGTCATGCCACATTGGCTGCCTACATCCTGCACGCCGGATGCCCTCTTATAGGGTATACTGTCATGTGGTGCATCCCGTATTCCTGTCGTGATGTACTGATCAGTAGTTATTTGGTATTCCCGACTGCAGCACTAACGTGTTACTGTACGGCCACCTTGGGATGGTAACAGGCTGCGTGACGCGCGACTCTGTCTTCATTCCCTATCGGACGCATTGCCTCTGCAGATGATACCACCCACCTAGGGGTATGCCTCCTGACAGTGCTGTGCTCAGTAATCCAGGTAGCGCATTCTGTAAATGCTTCATGCTGTAGTGAGTTCATGTAGGTAGGCGTAGGTTCGACTCTCGGCCCCTGTGTGTGTGTGTGTGTGTGTGTGTGTGTGTGTGTGTGTGTGTTTCCAGCTGCCTCTGCAGATGAACAAGCTTTTAGACGCTTCGCAACACATACCTTGGCTATTGCCAGCTATTCTCTTACGGGTGATGTCACCCGCCTAGAAGTATGCCTCTGACAGCGCTGTGCTCAGTAAACTCGGTAGCATGTTCTGTAAATGCTTCATGCTGTAGTGAGTTCATGTAGGTAGGCGTAGGTTCGACTCTCGGCCCGTGTGTGTGTGTGTGTGTGTTTCCAGCTGCCTCTGCAGATGAACAAGCTTTTAGACGCTTCGCAACACATACCTTGGCTATTGCCAGCTATTCTCTTACGGGTGATGTCACCCGCCTAGAAGTATGCCTCTGACAGCGCTGTGCTCAGTAAACTCGGTAGCTCGTTCTGTAAATGCTTCATGCTGTAGTGAGTTCATGTAGATAGGCGAGGTTCGACTCTCGCCCTTCCTGTGTGTGTGTGTGTGTGTTTCCAGCTGCCTCTGCAAATGAACATGCTTTTAGACCCCGCAACACATACCTTGGCTATTGCCAGCTATTCTCTTACGGGTGATGTCACCCGCCTAGAAGTATGCCTCTGACAGCGCTGTGCTCAGTAAACTCGGTAGCTGCTCTGTAAATGCTTCATGCTGTAGTGAGTTCATGTAGGTAGGCGAGGTTCGACTCGGCCCTCTGTGTGTGTGTGTGTGTGTGTTTCCAGCTGCCTCTGCAGATGAACAAGCTTTTAGACGCCGCAACACATACCTTGGCTATTGCCAGCTATTCTCTTACGGGTGATGTCACCCGCCTAGAAGTATGCCTCTGACAGCGCTGTGCTCAGTAAACTCGGTAGCTGCTCTGTAAATGCTTCATGCTGTAGTGAGTTCATGTAGATAGGCGAGGTTCGACTCCGGCCCTTCTGTGTGTGTGTGTTTCCAGCTGCCTCTGCAGATGAACATGCTTTTAGACGCTCGCAACACATACCTTGGCTATTGCCAGCTATTCTCTTACGGGTGATGTCACCCGCCTAGAAGTATGCCTCTGACAGCGCTGTGCTCAGTAAACTCGGTAGCGTGCTCTGTAAATGCTTCATGCTGTAGTGAGTTCATGTAGATAGGCGTAGGTTCGACTCTCGGCCCTGTGTGTGTGTGTGTGTGTGTGTGTGTGTTTCCAGCTGCCTCTGCAGATGAACATGCTTTTAGACGCTTCGCAACACATACCTTGGCTATTGCCAGCTATTCTCTTACGGGTGATGTCACCCGCCTAGAAGTATGCCTCTGACAGCACTGTGCTCAGTAATCTCGGTAGCATGTTCTGTAAATGCTTCATGCTGTAGTGAGTTCATGTAGATAGGCATAGGTTCGACTCCCGGCCCTTCCCTGTGTGTGTGTGTGTGTTTCCAGCTGCCTCTGCAGATGAACATGCTTTTAGACGCTTCGCAACACATACCTTGGCTATTGCCAGCTATTCTCTTACGGGTGATGTCACCCGCCTAGAAGTATGCCTCTGACAGCGCTGTGCTCAGTAATCTCGGTAGCGTGCTCTGTAAATGCTTCATGCTGTAGTGAGTTCATGTAGATAGGCGTAGGTTCGACTCCCGGCCCTTCCCTGTGTGTGTGTGTGTTTCCAGCTGCCTCTGCAGATGAACATGCTTTTAGACGCTTCGCAACACATACCTTGGCTATTGCCAGCTATTCTCTTACGGGTGATGTCACCCGCCTAGAAGTATGCCTCTGACAGCGCTGTGCTCAGTAATCTCGGTAGCGCATTCTGTAAATGCTTCATGCTGTAGTGAGTTCATGTAGATAGGCGTAGGTTCGACTCCCGGCCCTTCCCTGTGTGTGTGTGTGTGTTTCCAGCTGCCTCTGCAGATGAACATGCTTTTAGACGCTTCGCAACACATACCTTGGCTATTGCCAGCTATTCTCTTACGGGTGATGTCACCCGCCTAGAAGTATGCCTCTGACAGCGCTGTGCTCAGTAATCTCGGTAGCGCTCTGTAAATGCTTCATGCTGTAGTGAGTTCATGTAGATAGGCGTAGGTTCGACTCTTCGCCCTTCCTGTGTGTGTGTGTGTGTTTCCAGCTGCCTCTGCAGATGAACATGCTTTTAGACGCTTCGCAACACATACCTTGGCTATTGCCAGCTATTCTCTTACGGGTGATGTCACCCGCCTAGAAGTATGCCTCTGACAGCGCTGTGCTCAGTAATCTCGGTAGCTGCTCTGTAAATGCGTCATGCTGTAGTGAGTTCATGTAGATAGGCGTAGGTTCGAGTCCCGGCCCTTCCCTGTGTTTGTGTGTGTTTCCAGCTGCCTCTGCAGATGACCATGCTTTTAGACGCTTCGCAACACAAACCTTGGCTATCATCGCCGATTGCTTTACGAAAGTTGTCACTCACCTGTACATGTGCCTCTGATGGTGGTGTGCTCGGTGGTCCACGAAGCATTCCATACCTGTGTCGCACGCTTGTGCATTTGGGTATGTGGGGTGTGGTCAATCACCATGCCTGCCACATGTGTGTGTGTGTCCATGCTCCCAGCTGCATGGGTTCATACGGTATTGCCTTGTGGTTTACGCGAGAACACTCATATCCCGCCGCCATCCCTGTGTTTGTGGCTGGTGGTACCCAGCTCGTGCACTGCTTGTCTGCCTGTTGTGGTCGGCGACCGCCAGAAGCGTGTTCTCCACGTGCACCATGCTATGGTGTGGTGGGGTGATGCTGTGTACATTACACTCCCGGCCTGCCACATGTGTCCGCCTGTATCTCTGTCATTGTATATCTACGCACCTATGTTGTGCCCGCATTGCTGCTCTAGCATGGACGGCTGTCTTTCCCATGTATCGCATATTTGCACGGCTGACACATATAACTGTGGTACGCTGCATATCCACTCATTGTCCATGCACTGTCCGTATTCCAGAACACCGTAATGACATCTGCTGGATATCGTGGCAGACAGCTATCCTTGCTGACCTGACAGTGTACCTGTACACGCCATACACCTTGTGTGTACTTGCCTAGTTATGGTGTGTGTATGTCTACCTGTGCTGTATGCATGGCCGTGTGTGTCCCGCTACAGCCATCTGTGCAGGTGTCGCCACTATGGGTAATCCTTGTGGACCGCTGTTTCATGTGCACGTCTGCACATACCTGCAGACTGTACTACCCTCCCACGGCAGCGGACTTAGATCGACTGCTGCCCTAGGCTGTAGGGCTCCATGGCGCCCACCACCACAGCACATGGTGCCCCATCTTGGTATACCTACATGACACACCTACTAGACAGGTGGCCCTACTAGTGCGGCGCCTGGGCAGCCGCAGGATTGCCGTATGCCTACGGCCGGATATGGGCACATCACAAGGCATACGCCTACATTCGGTGTTTTACGCCCAGGTTATAATACCAGAGGGGGACCTCATCAGCTATGCTATAGAATGCGGATCTAGTTGGATTAGTAGGTGGAGGGTTGGCCACACACCAGGGCTGACCGATGGAACACTGATGAGGCCTCTTTGAGAGGCAGGTGGAGCAAGCCCCGTAACGGAATGTAGTTTAGGTACAGATGTAGGGTTAGCACACATTTGTCCACTCTTTCAGTTCTGTACCGCTGTATTACAGTGATATGCTATGCATATCTTCCATATACATTGTTAAATCTTTGATTGATGAGTATTCGCATAGTACAATATCATATGATACATGTGATAATAGGATGCCTTCTGAGATGTTCACATATGTGTGTGTGGTTAACATTGCGCCTGTGCTTTCTGTGCTGTGGTTACATGTTCATTGTTTGCACAGAAAGTAACACATGGAAGTATAAGGGAAGTTATATAAAGCCTGCACGCCTCTATGTTATGTGTATGTCTCATCGAGCCTACGGGTGATAGCGCATACATGTCTATGGAGTAACCTTTGATACCACATGTGACCTGTCGTGGACCTAAATGTCTACGTTGACTGTTTCATCTACCTATGTGTGTCTTGGTTTGTGTGCCATAAGGTGCCAGCGGGTCTTTGATGTTGATTAGGTGTATTCCATGGTCAATTGACATTAATCCTATTAATTCACTGAAGGATGTTCTTCATTGGTGGGAACGCCATAGTTTGACCATCGTATGGCTTTCCTAGCTGACGCTGATATTGTGCCATTGGTATGTGTTCCACAGGTCACCCATTTGTTTCGCGGTATGGGAGCGTGTGATCCCCATTTCGGTGCTGGCAGATTGAGTGCTGTGTACGCCGGTATTCGCACAGCGGTCTGGCTTTGTATGGGGAGTGTCTACTGTTGTCCCTATCTGTATTTCCTGTGTTATGCCTCACTGCAGCTGTGTGGTTACACTAGGTTCGTGGTTACGGGTGCCATCTTGGTCCCACGCTTGTCCATCCCTAGCGATTGTCTACTGGACACTGGTATGGAGCAGTACACATTTCACACCTGCATTTAGCATTAGCCGTGGATGCTTTGCACTATCACTGGGGAGTAAGGCATGTGCTACTCCCACATCCCTCCCACGGTGCGGGACAACGTATTATCTGCCAAACAACACCGAGCCCCGTTTCTGCATACCCAGGATCCCATGGCTGCAACCCTCGACGGTACCCATTACACATCCGGCATGTGTGCGGAATGGGATGTGGACGCACTCTATGGACTCTACAATCTGGGAATATCTGTACATATGTCCTGCATTCCGTGGACAGTTGTTGTCAACCCTGAACACGCTGGGGGTGCATATGTCTGGCTGTACCGTAGTCACGGCTGTCAGTTCTTTCGGGTCTCTCGATCGTAGCTGGTTGACATTGCACGGATGAATCTCTGGGGTCCTACTATGAACACCATTGTGCATATGTACAGTGTAGACCTTGTTGGACTGTGTCCATCTGGCTAGTGGGTTTGACTGCTGCTGTATGTTCCCAATCGGATGTCTGCTTGCTACCCATATTATGTAGTGCTACGCTGACCAGGGTATTCTAAACTGAAACCGGATGGTGTAGATCCAATGATGCAGGCTAGAGATGCTTTAAGTAATCCTCAAATGTCCCATTAGGATATGTCCGCCACTGTATTGTCAAACTGACACAACCAAAACATGTAGATCCTATTAATTCATTGACGGATGTTCTTTATAAGCGTGAACGCCATAGTTTCAGGATCCTATGACTTTCCTACTTGACGTTGTTGGTGTGCCATTAGTATGTGTTCCGCAGGTCGCCCATTTGTTCCGCGGTATGGAAGCGAGTGATCCCCATTCTCTTGCTGGCAGATTGAGTGCTGTGTACACCGGTATTCGCGACGGTCTGACTTTGTATGTGGAGTCTCTACTGTAGTCCCTATCTGTATTCCCTGTGTTTTGCCTTACTACAGCTGTGTGATTCCACCAGGTTTGCAGTTATGGGTGCCATCTTGGCCGTACGTTTGTCCATCCATGGGAACTGCCTAATGGACACTGGTATTGGGCTGTACACATTTCACAGCTGCATTTAGCATTCTCCGGTGGATGATTTGCATTATTAGTGCGGAGTAACGCATATGCCATACCCACATCCCTCACACGGGCGGGACAACGGATCATCTGCCAATCAACACCGAGACCCATTTCTGCATACCCACGATCCCATGGCTGCAGCCCTCGACAGTACCCATTATACATTCTTCATACGTGCGGGACTGAGATGTGGACGCACATCTATGGACACAGCCATATGGGTATTTCTGCCCATATGTTCTGCATTTCATGGACACCTGTCATCAACCTGAAACACGCTGGTGGTGCATATGTCTAACTGTGCCGTAGTCATGGCTGTCGCCTTCAGCCGTCTCCATCAGGTTTATCTTGCTTAGGGATAAATTTTGGGTCCTACAATGGACACCAATGTGCATATGTAAAGTGTAGAACCTATTGGACTGTGTCCATCTGGCCAGTGGGTTTGACTGCTGCTGTATGTTCCAGCAATCACGGATGTCTGTTTGACTACACATATTATGTAGTGCTACGACATCCAGGTCTTTCAAACCTGACACCCAAATGGTGTACATCCAAAGATGCAGGTTAACAATTGCTTTAACTAATCCTCTGAGGTATCCCATTGGGACATATCCGCCACTGTATTGTCAGAATAACACCACCATGACATGTAGATCCTATTAATTCATTGAAGGATGTTCTTTATATGTGTACGCCATAGCTTGACCATCCCATAACCTTCCTAGTTGACGTTGTTGGTGTGCCATTAGTATGTGTTCCTCAGATCGCCCATTTGTTCCGCAGTATGGAAGCGAGTGAACCCCATTTTCTTGCTGGCAGATTGAGTGCTGTCTACGCCGGTATTCGCACGGTCTGGCTTTGTATGTGGAGTCTCTACTGTAGTCCCTATCTGTATTTTCCCTGTGTTTTGCCTTACTGCAGCTGTGGAATTACACCAGGTTTGCAGTTATGGGTGACCATCTTGGTCGACGCTTGTCCATCCATGGGAAATGCCTACTGGACACTGGTATAGGGCTGTACACATTTCACAGCTGCATTTAGCATTCTCCGTGGATGATTTGCATTATTAGTGGGGAGTAACGCATGTGCTATACCCACATCCTCCCACGGGGCGGTACAACGGATTATCTGCCAATCAACACCGAGCCCCATTTCTGCATACCCACGATCCCATGTCTGCAACCCTCGACGGTACCCATTGCACATCCTTCATGTGCGGGAATGGGATGTGGACGACATCTATGGACTCCGCAACCTGGGGAGTCCTATTCATATGTCCTGCATTTCATGGACACTTGTCATCAACCTTGAACACGCTGGTGGTGCACATATCTAGCTGTGCCGTAGTCATGGCTATCAGTTCTTCTGGGTCTCTAGATCGCTGCCTGTCCACATTGCATACGGATGAATCTCTGGGGTCCTACAATGGACACCAATGTGCATATGTAAAGTGTAGAACTTATTGGACTGTGTCCATCTGGCCAGTGGGTCTGACTGCTGCTGTATGTTCAGCAATCACGGATGTCTGTTTGAGTACCCATATTATGTAGTGCTACGTAAACCGGGTTTTCCGCCACTGAACCCAAATGGTGTAATTCCAATGATGCAGGCTAACAATTGCTTTAACTAATCCGCAGATATCCCATTGGGACATTCCCGCCTCTGTATTGTCACATTACCACGAACTAAACATGTAGATCCTATTAATTCATTGAAGGATGTTCTTTATATGTGGGTACGCCATAGCTTAACCATCCTATAACCTTCCTAGTTGACGTTGTTGGTGTGCCATTAGTATGTGTTCCGCAGGTCGCCCATTTGTTCCGCGGTATGGAAGCGAGTGATCCCCATTCACTTGCTGGCAGATTGAGTGCTGTGTACGCCGGTATTCGCACGGCGGTCTGACTTTGTATGTGGAGTCTCTACTGTAGTCCCTATCTGTATTCCCTGTGTTTTGCCTTACTACAGCTGTGTGATTCCACCAGGTTTGCAGTTATGGGTGCCATCTTGGTCGACGCTTGTCCATCCATGGGAACTGCCTAATGGACACTGGTATAGGGCTGTACACATTTCACAGCTGCATTTAGCATTCTCCGTGGATGATTTGCATTATTAGTGGAGTAACGATATGCCATACCCACATCCCTCACACGGGCGGACAACGGATCATCTGCCAATCAACACCGACACCCATTTCTGCATACCCACGATCCCATGGCTGCAACCTCGACAGTACCCATTGCACATCCTCCATGTGTGCGGAATGGGATGTGGACGCACATCTATGGACTCGACAATCTGGGGATTTCTGTGCATATGTCCTGCATTTCATGGACAGTTGTCATCAACCTTGAACACGCTGGTGGTGCATATATGTAGCTGTGCCGTAGTCACGGCTGTCACTTCATCTGGGTCTCCGATCGCAGCAGGTTGACATTGCATACGGATAAATTTTTGGGTCCTACAATGGACACAAATGTGCATATGTAAAGTGTAGAACATGTTGGACTGTGTCCATCTGGCCAGTGGTTGTGACTGCTGCTGTATGTTCAGCAATCACGGATGTCTGTTTGACTACCCATATTATGTTGTGCTACGTAAACCCATGTTCCGCCACTGAACCCAAATGGTGTAATTCCAATGATGCAGGTTGGCAACTGCTTTAACTAATCCTCAGATATCCCATTAGGACATATCCACTGTATTGTCAATATAACACAGCCAGAACATGTAGATCCTATTGATTCATTGAAGGATGTTCTTTATATGTGGGAACGCCATAGTTTAAACATCCTATGACCTTCCTAGTTGACGTTGTTGGTGTGCCATTAGTATGTATTCCACAGGTCGCCCATTTGTTCCGCAGTATGGCAGCGAGTGATCCCCATGTTGTTGCTGGCAGATTGAGTGCTGTGTACGCCGGTATTCGCACGGCGGTCTGACTTTGTATGGGGAGTCTCTACTGTAGTCCCTATCTGTATTCCCTGTGTTTTGCCTTACTACAGCTGTGTGATTCCACCAGGTTTGCAGGTATGGGTGCCATCCTGGTCGTAGGCCTGTCCATCCATGGGGATTGCCTACTGGACACTGTTATAGGGCTGTACACATTTCACACCTGCATTTAGCATTATCCGTGGATGCTTTGCATTATTAGTGGGGAGTAGGTCATATGCTATACCCACATCCCTCCCACGGGCGGACAACGGATTATCTGCTAAACAACACCGAGCCCCATTTCTGCATACCCAAGATCCCATGGCTGCAACCCTCGACAGTATCCATTACACATCCTTCATGTGTGCGGACTGGGATGTGGACGACATGTATGGACACGCCAATCTGGGGATTTCTGTTCATATGTCCTGCATTTCATGGACACCTGTCATCAACGTTAAACACGCTGGTGGTGCATATGTCTAACTGTGCCGTAGTCACGGCTGTCGCATCATCTGGTGGTCGGAAACGGCTGGATGGAGTTCTGTTAGAAGGTATTTTTGGGTCCTACAATGGACACAAATGTGCATATGTAAAGTTAGATGTTGCTGGACTGTGTCCAACTGGCCAGTGGTTGTGACTGCTGCTGTATGTTCCCAATCGCTGATGTCTGTTTGACTACCCATTCTATGTGGTGCTACGTAAACCAGGTGTTTTAGAACTGTGAATAAATGGTGTATATCCAAAGATGCAGGTTAGCAACTGCTTTAAATAAACCTCAGACATCCCAATAGGACATATCCGCCACTGTATTGTCAACATAACACCACCAGAACATGTTGATCCCTATGTATTCATTGAAGCATGTTTTCTTTATAGGTGGGAACGCCATAGTTTACATCCTATCCTAGTTGACGTTGTTGGTGTGCCATTAGTATGTGTTACACAGGTAGCCCATCTGTTCTGCTGTATGGTAGCGACTCATGCACATTTTGTTGCTGGCAGATCGAGTGCTGTGTACGCCGGTATTCGCACGCGGTCTGGATTTGTATGGGGAATGTCAACTGTAGTCCCTATCTGTATTTCCTGTGTAATGCCTTACTGCAGCTGTGTAATTCCACCGGTTTGCAGTTATGGGTGCCATCTTGGTCGTACGCTTGTCCATCCATGTGAATTGCCTACTGGACACTGGTATAGGGCTGTACACATTTCACACCTGCATTTCGCATTCTCCGGTGGATGCTTTGCATTATTAGTGGGGAGTAAGGCAGGTACACCCACATCCTCCCACGGGCGGACAACGGATTATCTGCCAAACAACACCAAGCCCCATTTCTGCATACCCAAGATCCCATGGCTGCAACCCTCGACAGTACCCATTACACATCCTTCATGTGACTGGGATGTGGATGCACATGTATGGACACGTCGATCTGGGGATTTCTGTTCATATGTCCTGCATTTCATGGACACCTGTCATCAACCTTAAACACGCTGGTGGTGCATATGTCTAACTGTGCCGTAGTCACGGCTATCGCATCATCTGTTGTTCGGAAACGGCTGGATGGAGTTCTGTTAGAAGGTATTTTTGGGTCCTTCAATGGACACCAATGTGCATATGTAAAGTTAGATGTTGCTGGACTGTGTCCAACTGGCCAGTGGTTTTGACTGCTGCTGTATGTTCCCCAATCGCGGATGTCTGTTTGACTACCCATTCTACGTGGTGCTACGTAACCAGGTGATTTAGAACTGTGAACAAATGGTGTACATCCAAAGATGCAGGTTAGCAACTGCTTTAAATAAACCTCAGACGTCCCAATAGGACATATCCGTCACTGTATTTTCAACATAACACCACCGAACATGTTGATCCCCTATGTATTCATTGAAGCATGTTTTCTTCATAGGTGGGAACGCCATAGTTTACATATCCTAGTTGACGTTGTTGGTGTGCCATTAGTATGTGTTCCACAGGTCGCCCATCTGTTCCGCAGTATGGTAGCGAGTGCTCCCCATTTTGTTGCTGGCAGATTGAGTGCTGTGTACGCCGGTGTTCGCACGGCGGTCCAACTTTGTATGGGGAATGTCAACTGTAGTCCCTATGTGTATTTCCTGTGTTATGCCTTACCGCGGCTGTGTAATTCCACCGGTTTTGCAGTTATGGGTGCCATCTTGGTCGTGCGCTTGTCCATCCATGAGAATTGCCTACTGGACACTGGTATAGGGCTGTACACATTTCACACCTGCATTTAGCATTCTCCGGTGGATGCTTTGCATTATTAGTGGGGAGTAAGGCAGGTGCTACGCCCACATCCTCCCACGGGGCGGGACAAAGGATTACCTGCCAAACGACACCGAGCCCTGTTTCTACATACCCAGGATCCCTTGACTGCAACAGTCGACAGTACCCATTACACATCCTTCATGTGTGCAGAACTGTGATGTGGACGACTTCTATGGACTCGAACTCTGGGGATTTCTGTGCATATGTGCTGCATTTCATGGACAGCTATCATCAACATTGAACACGCTATGCGGTGCATATGTCTAGCTGTGACGTGGTCACGACTATCGGTTCACGGGGTGACGATGAAGGCTGGCACGCATTCCGCACGGAAAATTTTTGGGTCCTACAATGGACACCAATGTCCATATGTAAAGTGCAGAGCTTGTCGGACTGTGTCCGTGGCCAGTGGGTTTGACTGCTGCTGTGTGTTCACCAATCGCGATGTCTGCTTGACTACCCATAGTGTGTAGTGCGACGGAGACCATGTTTTCCGAGACCGAACCAAATGGTGTACATCCAATGTTGCAGGTTAACAACCGCTTTAATTAATCCCCAGAGGTCCCGGTTGGGAAGTATCGCCACTTTATTGTCGGAACGACACCTCCAGACTAGGTAAATCACGGGCACTTTGGCCCGGTCTTACCGGCCATTTGCAAGTGTAATTAGCAGACACGTGTCAATACATGTATGATAATACATATTGTCATGCCGGAGTTAATCTATGTTATTTGGACAATGGCTTCTGCTATTGACATCCGTTGCTGTGGGTGTTGCCGGTTACCATACACATGGCTTTCTCAAAGGCCGAATTCACAATTCTGAACACTACTGTGGTCTCCTTTAAGGACCCTGAGCCAGTGGTCAACAGTACTGCAGCCACTGCATCACTTACATATGCCGCCTACCGGTACCTACAGGACTGCATGGATCAGGCATTCCCTTACCCAACTGTGGTTCATTGTACCAATGCCAAGCATCCAGTGTGGTGTACCCCAGCCATACACAAGCTGTACAACGAGAGGAGGTGGCTACTACAAGGCAGAGCAGACACCTTGTGAGGTATGACACCCTTGGTCATTATATGTGTAGAGCTACAGGCTGTCATGACATGGTCCAGGGCACGTTCCACAGATATATCTCCATGGACCTGGCTGACAATCATACAGCCTTCATTTGCTATGCTGGACACCTGGGAGGTCACTCCCACATATGCTCTGACTGGGTTCACGATGATGTGGAGTTTACTCAACATACACACATTGCCAACATACGGGCTGACAGGTTCGGTGAAGACATCTCCACACCCCCCCCCACATGAAGAGATGTCTGTACCAGCGGTTTGTGGTCCCCGAATGTTCTGTGACGCACGGGTGGAACATGCTCTCTCCAGGGTAGTGAACATAGCATCCATGGGACCAGCTGGTGACCCGACTGTGTACTCCACGATCTCATTGAGGAATTAGACCCACAGTTAGGACAGCTGTTTATTTGTAGCCTCACCTCGGTAACGCATTCCGGGTTGTGTCGCACGGCGACTGTAGTCCCACGTCACAGGGCCAATGCCTCCACTGACCCTGGTTATTACTGTCCCATTACCATGAGGAGACCTATCTGCAAAGACATGGGAAGGGATCATACTGCGCTCGTAGATGAAGGCATAGGGGACCTGCATACTTTGCATCCAACCCGGTTTGGCTTGGTCAGGGCGGTTCATGCATTTAAAGCATGGTTGACGCTGGACAGTCACCGAGGCCATTGATGGGGGTCTTGCAGTCCATACAGCCTACCTCGACCTGGCAAAGGCCTTCAACACAATACCCCTCTCGGGTATCATTGATAAACCCATCGGCTTGGATGTGAACACGCATATCGCAGGATGGGTTGTAAACTGGCTATGTGACACGGCCCACGCGGTCATAGTTGCTGGCAGCATGTCGGACCTACTGCCTGTCGCAGGCGGTGTCCCACGGGCTCTGCCCTGGGTCCACTCCTCTTCTACATCTACATTTCCACAGTACAGGCACACACAGGGGTGTTATGGGCGACATTGTTTGTAGATGACTGCAAACTGGGTGCCATAGTGGGACGGACATCTGACACAGATATCCTTCAAAGGGGCCTCCCAGATATGCATATCTGCTGTCAGGGACATGGCCTACAGCTAAATGCAAGGTAATGCAAAATCATACCTGTCGAGGAGAACGAGGTCACCCCTGTCCGGCATATGGGTGGCAGTCCACTGAGCTGGGGTAATTACCAGGGATCAGGGGACACAGGTTGTCGGTCACCATTCGCTCAACACACACGCTGCTATCGTGGTTCGGTGGGACTTCTACATTGCCCACCTGTTTGTGCAGGGATTCACATCTAGATCAGGGTAGGTCATTGTCTCCTTGTACTCATTACGTGTTACACCTATGATTGAGTACATTGCCCCATTCGAGGGTATCTGACCCGACACCTACAGCAGCTGGGAAGGCCTCATAGGTTAATTGTCATACAGATGCAGGGTGTCAGGGATTTGTGTAATGCTGCCCCACTGTTAGGACCCCTGCTCCATTCGGTCACATACCTCTTGTTCGGTGTTGACCTGTGCCTGACATACGAGGCCATGTCGACCCATATGTCATGTCTATGCTTCACCTACTGTATCTACATCCCTCGGAACCACAAGGGCAGGTGACGTGAACCTTGACGCGGTCATTAATAGGATGTGTTGGAGTGACACATACGCCACCCAGACACTCACTATGCTGTGGATCTACATCACAGTACATGTGAGGCAGAGAAACTTGCTAGCCTTGTTCGAGGGTATCTTGTCCGCTGGATGGGGGATTGCAGATATACCCCAGGGATTACATCATTATCACTGCTTGACAGAGGTACGGCAATATCATAGGCATTTTATCTCCGGACCAGAAGGTTGGCAAAGGAATCCTAACTATGGACTAGGGTTATGGCTGACCTTGGGTAGATAGCCTACCCTGTACCTATGGACCTATGAACCTATGTTCATAGTTTGTCCCATTTACACTTGTCTATCCCCTATCCTCTTTCTCATGTGTATATTTCTGTGGCACGTGATTGTCCTCTGTATTACCTGCAGGTATGCTGTCTACAGTGCACATACGTCACGGTTGATTACAGTGTATCTGTGTCCCTACCACTGTGATACTGAGGACTACCACACATCCTTCACAACATTACATGCATATGTCCATTCTATTATTCTTTGGCCTATGCGGGGTGTTAAGGCAACGGTGACACTTGTCCCTGTTTGTGCACGCTTCATGGTGGTCTTTGACCAGCCTCCGCTAGTCGTGGGATGGACGGTAGTGTTGCTGTGTGTTTGGCATGTGTTTTCATTGCCGGTACATCTGTGGGTGGTGTGGTTGGCACATGTTCCTCTTTGCAGGGAGCCCCATCCTGGGGTTTTGTGTCATGCATCTACACTTGGCACGTGCCATATGTCCTGTGCTATTCCCACAGTCGTATGCCTTCATGCATTACTACTGCGTGTTACTGGCTGTTTGTATGTGGTACACATGGCGATTGTGGTGGTTGGCTTGGCCTATTCCCATGCTAGGACATACACATCTGTCAATTAAGTTGTTAAAATCAGACTGTAACACTCATTAGGCTTTTCAAAATGACAGTCAATAACACAGGAAGCTCAGTTTCACAACGTTTTAATAGTGTGCACCAGGAGGCAAATAACTATGCAGTACAAGTATAGAGTTTTGTCTGACTCTATACAGGAAGCAGCTTTATGTGTATTGTGTTTACAATCAGCTTTTGCCCACCTTAATGACGTGGTCAGTCACAGGGCATTTACATCACTATAGTCCACAATATTCTATTCATACGACGGTGCTAAGGTAATGCTTATTAAATGTTTTCCCATGAGAATAGCACAGCCTTGCAAGGCACCTAGTCAATTAGAATGTCCTTCTGTAAATGTTGCTCTGTCAAGGTTCCAAGCCTGTTCGGATACAATAGTCAGTTCATTTCCTACTAGGTTCCTTTGTCTCTCTGGTGAGCAGCTGTACTCTATCTTCGATAGAGCTCACAAGGCCATCCTCCTCAGTGGAAGGAAGAAAGATATACATGTACATACATTTATTATTCTCTAACCCAGCAGATAATTAATGCTGAATGACATACGCCTGCTGAACTGGTTACTGCCAGGGTCAGAGTTCAATCACACTGCAGCTACGCTTCAGGCAATTACATGCATGATAAGTTCTACTGCCATATTGTAAAATAGAATAAAATGCATTATACACTATTTGCTTCTAAACTAGCACGTCATATATGTTTAGATATATATTTTTCTAACATTCTCCTCCTTTTAATGCTTTTATTCTATCCAGAAACATATACAACATTATTTCATTCCCTAGCCTCTTCCTCTCTGGAACTTTTAACTAGGCAAGTCATTTGTTTTACATTTCAGAAAGAATTTCATTTGGTATTAACAAATTCCACTCCAGGTCTTGATACATAGTCTCGGTTACAGATACGTCAACAGAGTCCCTAACTAATCCTTTCATACAAGGTATCCCGCAACAGACACATGCTCCCAATATGAGCAAAACAACACAAATGGCAATCAAGATATTCATTATGAGTGAACCCCATCCACCAAATGGTTTCTGGAAATAGTTCATCAGTGGGTTTGGGCCTGGTTCCGCCATGGCTGATACCTGCTGTATTACCTCTAGGTGGTCGTTGATATCGTGCTTATTATGTGGTATATACACAGCAGTCTTCTTTGATAAGCGCCAAGACGTACCACCTCGCCGCCAGGGTGCAGTCAAGAGCCATTACATTTTGTAGCACAACAGTTCTCATTGCATTCAGTTCATCAGTCACAAGTTCGAGAGCAGAAAAGTCGCATTGCTCATTACTTCGAGAGGTTTTGACAACTTCCTCAGTTCCCTGATTGATTTCACTGCTCCATAAGCTGGGATTATTCCAGCCCAGGATATAACACTGTCACTCAAGTCCATATGAGTCAATTTTCCTTTATCTCTTGCAGAAGAATGATCTTTCCAAACAGCTTCGATTTCACCCACTGGATTAGTAGGTTTCTCGACTGAGTTCCCAGTTCTTCGAGCTATATCTCTTACATTTCATATCGCATCCAGAGGCAATTCTGCAGTATGTCATATGGCTGGAACCAGATAACCCAAAAAACAACTGCCGGACCAATTCTCAGGTAACCATTGATATGCTTTTTTCCCACAAACAAAATAACAATATTCTACTTTACTACTGATGCGGGTTAACTCTGCATGTAACATTTTCCTGTCTATAACAGACAACTGTTTATACAATTCAGGATGTTTCTGCACATCTTTCCACGTTGTTCTCATTAAGCTTAAATACGAATCATAAATGGTGCTACAACTAGTACTGTGATCTTTGGCTGTTATATGACATTTGTAAGACACAGTTATGTTACAATTACTCCCACCAACTTGGACTGTATCATGTTTATAAAAACAAACAATTCCTTTTTGTGTAACAGGTAAGTACAGTGCCACTTTGTCCTGTGATCTCACAGAACCTGTATCAAAAGGTAGATATTCACAAGTCTCAATTTATCCCCAAGGGGACAGCAGACATCAAAAGTCCTCCATATGCTGTAGGTATGGCAGTACAAACCCAGCAATTTGAAATGTTCATAGTCTCTACATGCACACGCTTCATGGCTAGGTATGTGTTGAGGTTTGGATGCCAATCTGTGGCCAGTTCATCACGTCTCATTATTTGTATCTGTGTAGTTATATGCAGGAAAGATCCCAGCAAAAGAAAAGTCACCACAAACATGGTTAATAGGTGTATGATCAGTAGGACAGTAAACCAATGTCTTTGGGGTTGCTTTGTATTGTTATACACTCTGCCCCTGGTCATTCTGTCTCTGTGGTATATCGGCTACGACATGTAAATCAGACTGGATATTCTTTACCGGTTTGCAAAGGGTCAGGTGAACCCAGGATGACCTCTCCGCAACCTTTACTGCAGTAGGCGTTGCCAACAGTACCTGGTACGGACCTTCCCACGTTGGATTCGTCCGTTACTTGTATGGATAACAGTCAACCACACCCAGGATCCTGGAGTCAGGTTTGCGTCCGCTTTGCCTTCATCTTTATCTGCAAACGAGTTTAACTGCAAACCAGTGTTATTGGTTAACAATCCTCTCATGTAACTGGCTAATGAGCCATCGACCTCCAGCTCTGCAGGCATGAGAGCTTTCCACTGTGGCACATAATATGCCATTCTAAATACTACTGCAAAGGGGCTCAAACCCTTTACATTTGGAACTGTTGTCATGCTCAGCAATGCTAGAGGTAGACAGCAAATCCAATTTGCCTGGGTGTCACTCATCAACCTCCTCAACTTATTTCTCGAATCCCATTGTACCTTCCACCAGTCATGCTGACTGTGGGTGGTACGTGCAATGATTATTCAAGGAAATCCCAAAGAATCCCCAGGTTGCTGGATTGTCTGGTTCACAAAATGTGTTCTATTGTCACTGTAGCTTCTTTCCGTATGCCAGATCTAGGGATACTTTATTTTACTGGGGCCTTTGCCGCTGTTGCTGCATCCGGATTCCTGGTTGGAAATGCTTCTACCCATTTTGAAAACATATCTATAATCACTAAACAGTATTTCTTCCCTTCACATTTATTCAGTTCTATAAACTCCATACAAATAGTATGGAACGGATATGGTGGTGTAGGGAAACTCCCTCGCTTCGGTTGGAATGCTCCCTGTGCATGATGTTTACTGCAAATATGACACGCTGCTCAAAATGTTTGTATGTGGTTCCTAATTCCGTATGTTAGAATATTCTGTTAACCAACTGTACCATCCCCCCTGTTGAGACATGGCTCTGCCCATGGCTCAACAAAGCCGCATATCTAAATAAATTAGACGTTAATATTGGCTTTCTCACTTTGGAGATGTACAGTCCGTCTTCAAGGATTGCTCCTCATCTTACCCACGTCTGCTTTTCTGCTTTTGTAGTTGATGTTTGCATTGTTTCTAACATTTCTAAATCTAGAATCTCTGAGGATTGTCATTCCTCATTCAAAAGAAAGTTTCTGAGTGTGAGGCTGCTTGTTTTGCAGCTGCATCAGCTCGTGCATTACCTTTCGTAATCTTATCCTGTTGCTTTGTATGAGCTGCACATTTACAATTAGCTACTTTAGTAGGTAACTGAATGGGATCTAATAAATTCAAGATCAATTGCGCATGATTAATCGGTTTACCAGTGGATGTTATCATTCCCTATTCTTCCACTGCTGCGCATAAACATGCACTGTAGAGACAGCATACTGACTATCGGTATATATGTCCACACATCTGTTTTTCGCTAGAGTGCAAGCACGTGTTAAAGCTATCAATTCTGCTGCTTGAGCAGACAAGTTATGCTGCAGGGGTTGGGCTTCTACAATCTCAATATCAGTAACTACTGCATAACCTACTTGATTCTTTCCTGTAGGACCCTTTCTACATGATCCGCACACATAAACTGTCACCTCTGCATCATCTAAGGGTATATCAGTAATATCCTGTCTGGGTAAAGTTATTTGCTCCATTTCCTGTAGGCAACTGTGTGGTGTGCCATACACAGGTGTCGGACGTGACGTTGATGGGTTTAATGTTGTACAACGTTCAATCACCATATGAGGTTGACTCAGGAGTATGGTCAAACAAGAAAGATGTCTAGCACGGGTCAGGAATGCTATTTTCTCTTGCAGCTAAATTATCGCGAACTGCATGAGGCACTCTCACAGTGAGAGGGTGGAATAATACCATTGATGCCGGCCTGTACTGCCATGGCTGCTGCAACAACTGCCTGTACACAATGTGGCAATGACCGTGCCACTGGGTCCAACTGCGATGAGTAGTAAGCTATGGGTGTTGCTTACTTCCATGCTGTTGCGTCAAGACTGACGCCATATATCCCTGCTTACAATCTACAGTCTGAAAACATCTGTTATGATAATTCGAGACCTAAAACAGATGTTGAAGCTATCAATCATTTTAGTCTGCAGAAAGCTGTTTCTGCTACTGGAATCCAGTGTAGTATATCTTGTGCTGCCATAGGTGTATTAAAGATTAAAGCAGACAATAGAGCCGATTCAAAAGCATAGTTTGGTAACCAGCTTCGACAAAGTTAGTCGTCCCAGGAAGGACATCATTCCCTTCTTGGTAGTTGGCTTGGGTGCTTGTGAAATTGCTGCCTTCCTATCTTCATCTAATGTTCTACCCTCCTTGGATACCACATATCCCAGGTACTTGACCTGTATTCTCCGAAGTTGCAATTTATGCTTGTTTACTTTATGTCCCTGTTCTGCTAAATATTTCAATAATGCTATTGTATCTTCCCTACATTGCTGCTGGGTAGGGGCCGCAAGGATGTCATCCACATAAAGTAGAACTTGACTGCCCCCGGGTGGAGTAAACCCCGGCAGGTTGCTAGCCATCTCCTGTGCGAATATTGTTGGACTTTCACAGTATCCCGCGGTAGCCGAGTATGGCTGTATCTGTTACCCTGAATGTAAATGCAAACCAATACGGACTATCTGGATGTATAGGTATTGAAAAGGAAGCATAGCTTATATCTACCACGGTAAGATACTTCTGTTGCGGGTTCATATCATTCAATATAGTGTGTGGGTCTGGCACCATCGGTACCCTAGGTATTATTGCATGATTTACAGCTTGTAAATCCTGTACCATCCGCCATTCCCCGTTTGCTTTTCTAACAGGAGATAGAGGGTATTGCATGGTGAATAGTGATTACTTTGTGGATGGGGAATTCCTCTGTAACTTTCCGGATATCTTCGGTGTCCACGGTCTATACACTAGGAGTTGGGTCCTGGCCTTCCTGTCCTGCCTGAGGGTTCGGTACTTCAATTAATTGACAGATTTCCTCACTCTGTTCTAGTGACTCTCTTCTTAGTTGAGTGTCCCTAGGTGTTTTACGTGTTCGGGATGTAGTTTCAATAGCTTCTCTTACAAATGGTTGTTGTGATACCTCTGTTGCCACAGGATAACGTGGGGACTAGCCTGCCCTCCCGCTTCATATCCTGGATGTGGTATCGGAGGGGTGGAGGGGGGCCGCTACTACTGTATTATTATCTTCTTTGTTCACGATGATGCTTTCGCATTTTTAGTCTTCTGTTCCCTTCGGTTCACTACCTCAATCCACCTATGTGCTTGAGGGATACCCAAATGTCGCTGTTTTTTCGCCTGAACATCATCTGCGTCACATTTTAAGTGATTCCAATGTTTCACTAACGATATTTTGTCTAATATACCATCAATGTCATATTTATTACCCCATTTTGCAAAATATCTCACATTATCTGCTCTCTGCAATTGCATATACTTCATCATCCGTCACAAAGGCGGATCTCACGATCTCTTAGTGCACTAATTTCCCATGTCTTCTAAACGACTGTTACGTAACCCTTCTCTCGTACCACATGGTATCTCCTTCCCTGTATCCACTGTAGTGTCTACAATGACTATTTACTCTACTCTGTGTTCCCCTGATCTATGTCCAAATGTAAAACTACTTGAATTGGTCTTCGACCTGCTATCACAACTGTTAACAAAAACACAATGTAGCCTGGTCCCTGATCTACAACAGAGACAAAGAGGCAAACTCTCCTTACCTGAGCCTCCCGTTTATGACTGCACGTTTTCTTCTTGGGATCCAGTTTTCCGCTTTTCAGCCACAGATCAGACAGTGGACAGCCTCTTTACACACAACAATTCAGTCGGAGGTCTTTTCACTCAAGAAGAACCATTTAGGCAACTTCTCCTGTGCAGATTTCTTACCACCCATGCACTCTGACCTGTAGCTTACCAAGGGAATTCCAGCTAAGAAGGACCACAATGTCAAATAAGTTGTTAAAACCAGACTGTAGAAATCAGTAGGCTTTTCTAAATGACAGTCAATAACACAGGAAGCTCAGGTTCACAACGCTTTTAGTAGTGTACACCGGAGGCAAAACTATACAGTACAAGTATAAGAGTTTTGTCTGACTCTATACAGGAAGCAATTTGTTTATATAGTGTTTACAATCAGCTTTTGCCCACCTTACTGACATGGTCAGTCACAGGGCATTTCCATCACTATGGTCCGCAATATTCTATTCATACGAGGGTGCTGAGGTAATGCTTTTAAAATGTTTTCCCATGAGAATAACACAGCCTTGCAAGGCACCTGGTCAATTACAGTGTCCTTCTGTAATTGTTGCTCTTTCAAGGACCCTGGACTGTTCGGATACAATAGTCAGTTCATTTCTTAATACGTTCCTTTGTCTCTCTGGTAAGGAGTTGTACTCTATCTTCGATAGAGCTCACAAGGCCATCCTCCTCAGTGGAAGGGAGGAAGATATACATGTACATACATTTATTTTTCTCTAACCCAGCAGATAATTAATGCTGAAAGACATAAGCCTGCTGAACTGGTTACTGCCAGGGTCAGAGTTCAATCACACTGCAGCTAAGCTTCAGCCAATTACATGCAAGATCATTTCTACTGCCATATTGTACAGTAGAATACAATGCATTATATACTATTTTGCTTCTAAACTGGCACTTCATATGTGTTTCTATATATATTTTTCTAACAACATCCATCCGGCCATATGCATGTTATTCCGTCCTTTGCCTTGGCCGTGGGTGTTTGGCCGTCCGGCAACGCTACTCTCCACATGTGATGTCCCACCTTCCCCTTCTCTGCCTGTGGCACCCTGTTAGGACGTCCTGTTTGGTAGGCAGATGTTCCGCTATATGTGTTTGACATGTCTGCATAGCTAATCATCGGTACGGTGGTTGAACATCCCGACTTGTCCACATGTGTACAGTTATGTGCACCGTGGCGTGTGCAAGCCTATGGTGTTTGGACGGGTCCATACCACATGCGGGATGTACACATTCTGCCGACACATTCACATGCAGCCATTTGCATATCTGTACCTGAGGTGGGTTGTTAACATGTGGGGTACATATTTGCCCGCGTGGCACTGCCTAAGACAATACTTCTTACCACATTTCAGGTATGCCCATTGTGTGTAGGTGTGTAGCTGCTCAAGGCTGCTAGCTGGGTTGGGTGCACGGTCGTACATGGGTGGGGGTTACATGCTATAATGGGGCTATTGTGTATTACATTTGCATGCATGGGTTCTGCTTCTGGATATTACGCTTAGACATACGCCGTCCTGTGTATGCGACAAGCACGTTGCTGGGTGTGATACATGTTGCTATGCACATGTTTGCCTGTGTTTAGGGTATCTTGGTTCCTTCTTGTTGTTATGTCGACACGGCTACCCGGCTGTGTACTCTCACTACTGCTGGTGACCATTACGGTTGCCACCTTTTCCAATGCCCAAAGTGGGACATCTTTTGTGGAAACATCGGATTTTGCAGGACAACACATACCCACAGCAAGTAGAGATGACAGAACTTCACTTTTTTGACCAAATATACGCTTATTCTCATAGCATTTGGGTTGCTTATTCTGTTTCTTATGCCATGCATGTGTTTCATATACAAAATATATGTTTTATGCTACTATTAAAGGTATATTGAGGGAATATTTTTGTCCGGAAATCTCAGGTCATTTGCCATTTTTCGGCTTTTGGCGGGACACAACTGTCAAATGAGGGACTGTCCATAGCAAAGTGGGACAGTTGGTAACCCTGGTGACCATGCCCATGTCGCTACTCCTATGTTGGTGCAGCACGCTGACATGCTGCGGTACACCTTCTCTGGGTATGCCCACTGACAGTGCATTGCGGGACGAACACGGTATTATGCGTATCCTTTGTTCCTTGGACGGGTACACTTAGGGCTTCGTGGCTTGTGTTTGCTTCTCCGTTTTGTTGGGACGGGTACTATGTTGCATACTCTGCGTGCGTTTCATTCTGCACTGGCCCTGGCTGGTGCCATTACTATTATGGGCGGCCTGTGGAAGTCAGCACTTTAGGTTGCTCATCGCCTGCCGTCTTAGCCACGCCTCCGGACGCATCCTACTTGGGCTCGCTCATGTAACCTACGCACGTGTCTGCGGTTGCGGCGCAAACTCATTACTATGCATATGGCGCTACTACGCCAACTATTCACTGCACCGCCAGCGCAGGCCTTACACCGGCCTTGCGCCGAGCTTCATGAATCCCGGGGATTCTGTTAGTATGTAATATCTCTCAAGAATATTTATTAACTATACTGCAATATAACTGTTATGAGTGCATATTTGTCCCACTTATACATTATTCATCCCTCCTAGATAACCACCAAAACCTACCTCTCTCAATACCCCCGTCAACCTCTGACACCTCTACCTCTTCCTCTTTCAAACCTGTCCAAACCTCCTATATAAAAACGCTCCTCAGCAAACTTAAGCCAAGCTGCCTAGCTGCTGACCAACTCCCCAATGGATTCTTAAACATTACTGCCCCAATTATTGCTTATCCTATATCTCTTCTTATCAATCATTCTATCTTGGAAAAATATTTACCTGACCTCTGGAAAATAGCACATATAATCCCCCTCCACAAGGATTGCCCCTCCAAGGAAATCACAAACTATCGACCCATTGCCATCCTCCCACCCTTGGCTATCATTTACCAACACCATTCATCACATCATGAACAACGGTCTCCAAGTCTCAGCCATCTTCCTTGACATGTCAAAGGCATTTGACACTGTGTCCCACCAGCTTCTCCTAAACATACTTGCTACTCACCATCTCAGTTCATCCACTTTTATATGGTTTAAAAGCTACCTATCTGACCGTAATCATGCCCCCAAATGGAAGAAAAGTCTCTCTTCTCTGCTACCAGTGTCCACAGGTGTACCCCAGGATCCATACTTGGCCCCCTCCTCTTTATCCTATTTACCAATAACATAAACTCAGCAACCGAACTTGCAACAATCATACAATACACAGCTGATACATCTCTTATCTACTCTGCCCCAACCCTCCAAGAACTACAAGGTAAGACACAAAAAGCATTACAGGAAATAGAAACCTACCTATCCATCCTCAATCTCGTTCTAAAGTCCAAAAAGACCAAACTGATGTTTTTCACAAGTAAACCAACCAGTAACCACTCTCCATCCATCACAATTCATTCCACTAATGGAACCGCAATTGAACCCACAAACCACACCAAACTATTAGGTGTTACCATAGATGACAGGCTGAAATTTGATATTCAGATTTCCATTTCAATTAAAAAAGTCCACAACAAACTTGGAACTCTCTATCGTGTTAAACTTTTCCTTACAAACCAAGCCAGACTAGCCTCTTCTAGATCCCAACTTCTATTCACCTTACTCTACTGTTCACAAATATTCACAAACCTCCACTAAACCAACCTTAACAACCTATCATCCTGCTATAATAAAATTGCAAAATTTGCCAGCAATCATCCCCATAAATCTCATCACTGCTCTGCTCTCCAAGAACGGAACTTTCTCGAGCTTCCCAACCTGTTAACACTGAACCATTTCACCTTTGCACACAAAATCATTCACAACCCCAACCAGTGCCCTTCACTGTCCTTCCTAGTTAAACCACATGTCAATACTAGACCCCTTAGATTTTCTGATAGAATGATGCTAACAACAACCCAGTCACACAACTACCATGGTGACTATCTCTACTCTATTAAAATAGCTAGGGCCTGGAATGCTCTCCCCAACACATCCAAAACACTCCCAACTACCCTGCCTTTAAAACCAAAACCAGAGAACATCTCAGATCTAGGTGGTTGTGCTCCAGCTGCTTTCCTGGATATTAAACCTCTCCCAATCAACTTTTCTCATCCCCTCTCATAGCAACTTTTATCCTATTTGCTCCAGCCCATTTTAGAATGCTAGTTTTGCAGCTTTCACTGACATTTTAAGTGGGCTACAACCTATGACACTATTGCCCCCTCTCTCAAATAATTTTACTTTGATTTTCAGTATCAACAATGCTAGCAACATCTTAATTTTTATCTGTCTGTTCAACTGGAATATACATGTATTATTCTTGTATTAAGTGTATTATTGTTGGTGTTTAATTTTATAATCTCATTGATTTTTATATTGTCTATCTGTACAATAACTGTGTGTGTGGAGTTTTCTCTCTGGGTATCTGCTGAAAACGGGCTCCATGGCCCAGTCGGACACTACCCAGTTAACAAATGCAAAATAAGTAAATACAATTTTATGCACTTAGGTTCATAGGTTCATAATGCCTAGGGCATTTATAAGCCTAGCCAGAGTGTGTTTGGCTTTCGCCACCCTTTTAGATTAGTTGACTGTGCCTCTGTATAGTAGGTCACAGAAGGTAGCCCTTTTAAGGTTAGTTTACTGTACCTCTGTCAAGCAGGGACACAGAAGAGATCCCAGGGGTAAACTTATGATCTCCCATCCACTTGTCAAGATTTCTCTTGAAGAGGGTTAGTGAGGGGCTCTGCCTAATATGGATTGGGATTTTGTTCCAGAGTGAGGGGAGCCTCTGGGATATGAATCTGTCCCTCCAGCATGTCCTATTTATTTCTGTGCTGAGGTTCAAGTCCCTGGAGTGTGTAGCTCAAAGGGATTTAGATTTCCTGAGGTGAAGCATGTCCATTAATTCTGGGTTGGACATGGCTTTATACGTCAGACACAGATCGCCTCTGAATAGGCGGTATGCAACTGAGTAGAGCTGGAGTTTATTTAGCTGAACTGCATAGGGCATCTGTTTGAGCCCCTTGATCCTCTTGGTGAGGTACTTTTGGGGTCTTTCCAGTTGCTGCAGGTGTCGGGTAAGGTACATCCCAAATGGGGCATGGTATTCAATTATGGGCCTGATAAGTGTTGAGTAGAGGGCCACAATGACCTCTCTTGATCTAGATGTGAATTCTTTCATGATAAGGTGGGCTATATAGAAGGTCTTTCTAACCACTTTGGCAACATGATTCTCAAAGGAGAGACTGCTATCTACTTGGGTCCCCAAGTCCCTAATTACTTCTTCCGTACTTAATGGATTACCACCTATGTGGTCATTTGTGGGCACTTTGTTTTTCCCAAAGGTAATGACTATGCACTTTTTGGCATTTAGCTTTAGGCCATGGCTCTGGCACCAGTTATCCGTCTCTGTGAGACCCTTTTGGAGGATGCTTGTGTCAGCCAGAGAGTCGATTATGGCACCCAGTTTGCAGTCATCTGCGAACTTGGTCAGCCATAGTCCACCCGTGTTAGCCTGTACCTCTGAGAAATATATACCGAACAAGAGAGGTCCCAGGACTGAGCCTTGTTGGACGTCACTTGTAACTGATCTAGAGTCTGACATGGCACCTTCTATTCTGACCATATGGGTTCTATCCCTGAGCCAGTTTGCAACCCATCTTGTGACATAGGGGTTGATATTTAAGCTGGTGAGCTTATTTATGATGCCCGAGTGGGGTATTGTGTCGAAGGCTTTTGTGAGGTCCAGGTAGGCTGTGTGGACTACCTTCCCTTCATCTATGGCTTTGGTAACGGTTTCAAAGAAGTCGACCAGGTTCAAGAGGCACGCTCTGCCATTAACAAAGCTGAATTGGGTAGGATCCAGTGTCTAGAGGTTCCCAATGTCTTTGTTTATGATTTCCATGATAATACGCTCCATAGCTTTGCAGACCAGGATAGTCAGGCTTATAGGGTGATAGTTTCTGGGGTCTGTTGTAGCAACACCTTTGTGGAGTGGGACCACTGTTGCTGTAGTTTCTTGCTAGTACTGATCAGAGACGCCTTCCCTTTTTGGGATTTTGCTCTATCATGTAGTAGCTTTCGTCTTCTCCTTTATAGCTTATTTATGGCCGGGGTCCACCAGACAGGTCTCCTGCCTTTGGAAGAGTGAGTCTTGATTTTATTTTGGATAGCATGCTGTAGGTGTCCATAGAATGCTTTTGTAAAGGATTCTGCATTTTGGGACATATTTTCCACTGGCCTGGGGGCTTTGATGGATTCCACCTCGGTTTTGAGAAGTGTGAAGTTTGCTTTTGAGAAGTTCTTCACCGTGGTTTCCTTGGCTAGGGGTGGGGACGGAATATGGATATCCAGTGAGATTAGTTTATGGTCTGATCTTACCAATGAGGGGTATACCTCTGGTGTGGAACATAGAGACCCCATGTTGGTGATGACCAGATCCAATATGTCTTCCCCTCTTGTGGGAGTGGTGACCGGTTGTTCCATAGCATTTGAGTTTATAAATTCTAGGAACCATTGGGCGAGGGTGTTTGGGCTTGAGTAGTTTTCCCAATCAATGTTTGGGTAGTTGAAGTCACCCAATATAATGGTGTTTGGAGAGACCTTCATATTCTCCAGTGTTCTCAGGAAAGCCGAGTGAGGTTCCTGTGTTTGGGAGGGTGGTCTGTAGCAGGCTACAAACTGAAAGGCAGTTTTGCCCACTGTTAGTTGCACATGGATTATCTCCGATGCTTCGTGCAGTGCCATTAACCTGGAGGTGTGGGTATCTTTGATAAATCCCCTCCTTTTGTGGTTCGGTCCGAGTTTTGGGGCTGGAAAGCATGGTATGAAGTATAACCTGTTAGTGCTGGGGTGCTCTCGGGAGCCTTGAACCAGGTTTCTGTTACTGCACAGATATCGATATTCTCCATACTGAGGAGAGTCTCGAGTGCATGCATCTTGAGGTTTAGACTTCTGGCGTTGAGCAGCATTACCCTTAGTTTTTTTTTCTTTGTGTTGTCTATGGAGGTGGGTTTGTCTTTTGAGCCTTGCCTAAAAAAGGCACAATGGGGGAGGCAAGAGCCTTTGCCAGTATTCGAAAACCCAGGGGTGACAGGTGCAAGCTGTCCCTAGTGAAGCAATGTGACTTGTCGAGCATGTCATCCCAGGCTGACAGACACTGGATCCCCTTTGAATGACATAAATACTTTAGCCAATTGTTAAAATTGATAATTTTGTCTTTATACTGTGGCATCATTCTTGGTGAGGGTAAGATGCTACTCAAGGTCAGGGTCATATCAGCCTGGGCTACATGCTCAGAGAGCTCCTCTATGTCTTTTTTCATGTAGTCCAGGGAGGTACATCTCAGGTCATTCACACCAGCATGGACAATGACGGAGTCATATTTGTACTTGCTTTGGAGTGACCTGAGTACTTGTGTTATTTGGCAGATCCTGACACCCAACAGGCAGCTTACAGTGACCTTCTCCTTGTTCAGCCTGGTGAGCGGGACATCAGTGTGTCTGACAATAGAGTCACCTATTACAAGTGTATTAGGTGTGTTGTTTAGCCTTAAGGACTGTAACTGTGTGGCACACTGACTTTGTGAGCTATGTGCTATGTGGGTATTGTTTTGTGGTAGGGGTTGCTTGGATGTCTGCTTTGGAGGTCTCTGCTGCTTAGGCAGATTTTTATTTAGAGCCTCTGAGTATGTTTTTGTGTGTTTATGTGTTTGGTTTGCTGATGCGATAGGTCTGTGTGAGACTGGATTTGTGGTGTGTGTGGTTACCTTCTCCTCCTGACAGGCTGTGGCAGTACTGTTTTGAGAGAGCTTAGCCTCCAGTTTGGCTATATTGTTGCATCTCTCCCATATATTTGAGTTTGTTGGGAGGAGGAGAGGGTGGTCTGTATACATAAGGCAGTTGTAACATTGCCTCAAGATTCCCAGATTCACCAGCTGGACTGGAGAGTAAACCCGAAACTGACCTTTGGACATGCCTGAATAATATAGGGAACTACTTATTGACTTATAAGAAAGAACCAGTAGGGAGCAAGTGCTTAAAAGGAGTATAAGAGGGTGTAGTGCTTATGTTTTATAAGTGTTTACCTATGAGATTACTTATATGAGCAAGTGCAGTGCTTTAGAATGAAAAATAGAGTGCTTATTTTGAGATTTAGAGCAGTTCTAAGGGAAAAAGTGAAGAGCAGACTTTGTGGAGCTGGAAATAGTTTAAACCTGTTTAAGCGGTGCTGCCCGGCGCTGCTCTGTGCGCAAAAAGAGAGTTGCAGGGTTTTAAGAGAGAGAGAGATCAAGGAGTTTGGAAGTGACCCAAAATGGCCAATAAAACTACAGCTTCTAGACAGTAACCACTCCTAAAAGGACAGGCAGGCTGCTTAGTGTTAACCAGTACCACTGGTGAACACAGAGACTTCCCTTTAGCTCAAGCAAGCACTGGCCTCCAAGAAACTTACAAACAGTTCAGAACAGCAAATCTGTAACTGAACTTTCTTAAATCTCAGAAAGTGGGAAAAAAGCAAGATTTTTTTTTTTTTTAGTTTAAAGGTAGCAGAGATACACAAGTAGCAAAATAGTCAGAACAGTGTAATAAATGTCCCCACACTTGAGTGCTAGGCCAGAGTCAGGTAAAATGCAATTTTAAGAAAACTGATTTTAAATTAAGTACAACACAGGAATTGCAGTAAACAGGCTCTAGATGTGTTCTAAATACTGTTTCTAATACAGATATCAACTTTAGCAAGCCGGAAAATGCCGAAATCTCAAAAGTGGCTCCTTTCTTCTCTTAGCGTTTTCTCCCCTTGGTAGGTGCTTCAGCAACAACTATCAAGCCTGGAAAGACACCAAAACCACGAGGCAGCATGGTTTTAAGAGAGAGAGATCAAGGAGTTTGGAATTGACCCAAAATGGCCAATAAAACTACAGCTTCTAGGCAGTAACCACTCCTACAGGGACAGGCAGGCTGCTCAGTGTTAACCACTCCCACTGGTGAACACAGAGACTTCCCTTTAGCCCAAGCAAGCACTGGCCTCCAAGGAACTTACAAACAGTTCAGAGCAGCAAATCTGTAACTGAACTTTCTTAAATTTCAGAAAGTGGGAAAAAATCAAGATTTTTTTTTTTTATGTTTTAGTTTAAAGGTAGCAGAGATACACAAGTAGCAAAATAGTCAGAGCAGTTCAAATAAATGACCCCACACTTGAGTGCTAGGCCAGAGTCAGGTAAAATGCAATTTTAAGAAAACTGATTTTAAATTAAGTGCAACACAGGAATGTATGTATAAGTTGTATATATGTATGTATAAGTTGTATATATGTGTATGTATCCGTGTATGTGGGTATTACTAAACATCAATGTGCAGAAACATTGTAACATAAAAAGCCCAGATCTGCATGTCTGCATCACACCTACCTGACAGTCAAAATATTGACACAAAAAAAACAAATTGAAAAGGGAAACAAATAATCTTCTTTTCACAATAATGCTACATATTTATATTTGTTTACTGAGGTAGTTTACTGATCCCACTGGACCATTTGTAGGCACAGCCAGGGTGAATAGGATCACATAAGAGTGAACAAAACATATTTACAGATACAAAGATATACTAAAAACATTTACATATTTACAGATACAAGAATATGCTACATTTATTTAAGAAGCACTTTACATTGGTTAAGAAAACATACACACACATACACACACACACACACACACACACACACACACACACACGCACACACACACACACACACACACACACACACACACATGTGCAGCGCACATTTTTCAGCATACTTTGTCTGAATAGTGCTACTGTTAAGGAAAGGGGTTTCCAAAAAGTAATGTGTAATGTTAGGGAAGGTAAACAACTGAGTTTATAGTATATATTCCTTAAAATGAGAATGTGATTCTGATTAAATGTATGTTTGCACAGTTTACTCCAACTACCAGTCACTCATTAGCTAACTGTTGGTAAATCAGCCCATTCATTTTCCATGTCTGTGATAAGGGTCAAACAATACAGCCCATACTTAAGGCAAATATCAGGGCATGGTTTATGTTTTTCTTTTCTAGTTAGGCCTAAACTCCCCATGTATACTCAATCACAGTATAAGCCAGGGAAACGTATGCACATAACAGGACCTATCAGCAAGCATGTCTTAAGGAATATGAAGAAGACCTGGTAGCGAAAGACTTAGTGTTACAATGGATTGTATCACAATTGCATTTGACCTCTTACCAGTTACAAAAACTGAAAGCTGCTACTGAAGATGATTTACAGCTGCTGCTACTGTGAGAAGTCATAATAACAGGATGGCCAGATAATACCATACTGATATATCCATTACTCAACACATTATTTGTTTTCGGGCATTAACTCTCTTTTTGATTTCTCCAAGTCTTTTGGGTTTCTAATGCCAAGATGGGAATGTATCCCACTCCTCAGTCAAAGTGTGACTAAAGTTCACAAAATTAGTATTGTTTCAATCTGTGATGTTAGCCAGGAGTGCTGTTCACAGCACCTGCAATGTGTCCATTGATGACTCCTGCAATTCATAGGGAGTTACACGTATCAGTAACATATCCAAGTATGACTGTAAATTATTTTTTCTTAGACTCATTGCTTCTACTACTATTGGAACTGTCTGGGTATCCTTCTTCCATATTACCCTTGTTTCTGCCTACAAACCCTGGCATTTTATGACTCTATGTCTTTCTGTATGTAAGACACTGTAGGCACTGGGTGTAACAATTTCAATGATCAATGCTACTTTTGTCTTCTTTTCATGGACTACTATATCTGGTTTCTTAGCAGTGTTTTGTATTGCTGGTAATGGGTGAACCCATATGATATAAACTTCATCATTTTTTATAATGCTTTGGGGCTCATATTTCCAGTGATTTTCAGCTACTTCAGCAATATAATGTTTGCACAATCCCCAATGCAACAGTCTTGCCACAATATTATGCCATTTAGTATACAGTCCTTCGGACATTAGTATATCACAACCAGCAACAAGATGTTTGACTGTTTCCAATTCTGTTTTACAAAATCTACATTTGTCTGTTTCTCCCACATGTTGGATTTTGTAAGCCAACTTGCATGTAGTCTGCTATCTTGGGTCACCAATATTAACCTTTCATAGTTTGGTTTACATTTACCTGTCCTTATCCATTCCTGTGTTCAGTCCTGATCAACATGAGATTGTTCTAAGAGTTATCTATACTTGCAACTACATCCATCCATTTTCCACATTTCTTGCTTTCTCTTCTGATCCTTCACCTTATATTCTTTGTTTTATTTTCTGCCACACTCAGTTGCTAACTGATTTGTATCTCCTTCTGGTTTGATTTCCATTCCTACTTGATGTTGATATGCTTCTGCTAGACTAAGCAGGGAAGTCATCTTAGACTTTTCTCCTCATGTTTCAAAACTTTCATTGCGTTTAAGTGTTGCGATGTCAGCAGATATGTATGCAGTCTTATGATTGCAGATCTATACTTGTAATCAATTCTGAGGAGGCCCATACCTCCTTCAGAATGTGGAATGCATATTCCTGGTATACAGTGATTTTGAAATTATATATTGGCCCAATCTGATAGTACAAACTAAGCAAATTAGTCATGACTGTGAATACATGGCATATTTAGGAGGCAGAATCAAAAACAAGGGGCAAATTCCACATGCTATTCCTTCACTGCCATGTTTGAAGTTAAGTGCTGGTCTGTTCGGGTGCAACTATCTCAGTTTTTTATTATGCACAGATTACAAATCTGTATTTTGAAGTTGTTCATTTAAATGATATAACAGTACAATCAGTGAAAACAATATCAAAGTTTGTACTTTCAAGATATTAAGAGTGCTTGCTCGACAAAATCCTGTTGTCATCTCTAGAAGGACCAACGTCAGTCAGGGGAGATGCTTTGTATTATTTTTCCCCTTGTTTTCAGTAAGCTGTTTCAGTAAGGTGATTGGCTGAACATGGTCCAATACAGCTCTCAGTGTGATCATCCATGGTATTGTATTGGTCTTGGTCATTGCCTTTGGCTCTCATCCATTCTTAAGCCTTCGGCTCTTCTGTGGAGTAAAGATGTCAGCTGAGCCAATTGCCAGTGACAGAGTGGGTAAGTATTCCTGTTTCTTAAAAAAAAAATAAAAAAGGAAGGAAAAGTTAAGCTTGTAATCTTTAAGGCACATTGGCAGCTCTTTGATTTAGTGTTGGGGATCACTGCCAATGATTTAGCATGTGGTGGGTTCAAGGACAGCCCGAGTCCTATTTTTTTTTTTTTTTTGATTATATCTTTGCTTGCTCAGACATCTTTTTTTTTACATTGCTGTGATGAATTGGGGAAAAACTAAGCTGGAATGGATTTGGGGTATCTACTATTATGGATATAGGCATGTCATCTGCTATTTAAATAGATGCCTATGAATAATTTTATATATTTTTAAGGGGTTCTTTGTCATTTCTGGTGTGAGGAGAAGTTGAAGGAGTTGATTGGCTTGTTAATTCACAACATGATTTATTGACTGCTTCTGATGATTACTGTCTGAGAAGTTCCTGTTTGGTATTTTGGAAATAGTGACCCCCTGATCACAGAGGAGGAGCATGGGAAAGCAAGCTGGAGTACAAGGAATTAATATATCAAATAAAACTTGATGTTAGCACACCACGTGAGCATCGTGATAATATGTTCATGTTGCCTATTCTTAAATTATGAGCATCAAAGCTGTAAATGTGTTCATAAATGTTTTTAAATTACATGGAATGTTGATTGTATACTATTATAAACCTGTGTGTTAATATGGATGAAGTTTAGTAATGGATGAATTTTGATGGTAAATACATGTACCTTTAAAATTCAATGGAAAGTGAGGCTCCATTTTATAAAAAAAGGACATTATTTTTAATTGGTTTAGTTCTGATGATGTTCCATAGTTTAAGGAACAAAAGTACTTAATTGAATGAGCAATCACACTGGTGACTTTTGGGTTTTTTATTTTTTTTATTTTTTTTTGGTCCAATAAATTTCCCTGGTCAAAGTAATTTTGCTGTTCCTTACTACATAACAGGCTTAAAGTGGTCATGTGCTATTGTTTGATGGCTGTTGTTTTTTTTCAGCATGCATGCTGTTTGGTATACAACCCTGTCAAAATCGCACTCTTCTCCCAGAAGCATGTTCATGCATACTTTAGCTTATTAGAAACGTGTGCTTGTTACGAGCAACCAAGTAAAAACTGTTCAGTCCTGACCCATCTGTGGTATTGTGGCACCAATTCACCTCAGGGTACTTCTGATGCATTCTGCAGAATGATTAAGGCAGTTACCTTGCAAGCACAAGATTATGGGATTTGATTCTCTCCTTTGGTCATTTCTGGTTCAGTTCACAAAGGTTTGTGATGTAAAAAAATAAATAAATAAAAATAGCACTATTTACACGTAGGTGCCATCACCATCTATAATTTTATTTTACAATACAGTAGTAAGGTAGTTGTGGTCAGCCAGCAGCATTTAATTATAATGTAAACACTAGAATTTTAAAGCTAATTAGGGCAGCCTTTATACTTCCTCTGAATGGTACACAACTCAGAACTATTATGATTCCTATATAAATTATATATCTAGCTCTATATGGATTCATTGATATATATCTATATATATCTATATCTATATATGGATTCCATTCAGAATTTTGAAATGCCAAAATCTCGAGTTTCAAACTCTCGAGTTCAGAATCTCGAGATCTTGGAATCTCAAAATTGTTAACCTCCCCCCCAAAACACCACCCAACAGATAACAAACATGTGTATGCAGGGGGGGAAGCCCCCGCTGCACCCCCGCAACTTAAATATACAAACTCCGAGATCGCACTACAGAGAGGACAAGGGAAATCTCCTGGTCCATGCTGTATGCCGATCTCAGTTCAGGATTTTGAAGTTTTAAAACTTCGAACATATGATCTTCAATCATATGAGATTCAAAGTTTTAAGCTTCGAAATTCTGAATGGAACCCCTATATATATATATATATATATATATATATATATATAGGTTTTATAGGTCTACTTCATTTGCCCGACACCCATTTGCCCGAGACCAAATGACCGGAATTTCATTTGACTGACACTTCATTTGACTGACACTTCATTTGCCCGAGAAGTATTATTGACAAGAAAATGGGATATGCCCCTTCCCCACTGTAGTGCAACCCTGGAGTTAGAATATATAGTTAGGGGGGTGTGGGGGGCACAGCCCCCACAATGCGGGGTGTGGGGGCAAAGCCACCCACTTAAGTTCATATTATATTGTTTAGTTTTGCTTTAATATTGCTTAGTAAAACAAAAGCACATCCCCCCACACCCCCATAACTATATATTCTAACTCCAGAGTTGCACTACAGAGGGGAAGGGGGCATATCCCATTTTCTTGCCAATAATACTTGTCGGTCAAATGAAGTGTCGGTCAAATGAAATTTTGGTCAAATGGGGTCGGGCAAATGGGTGTCGGGCAATTGGAAGTTCGGGCAAATAAAGGAGACCCATATATATATTATATATATATATATATATATATATCCGTTCTGGATCCATTGCTATATATATATATATATATATATATATATATATATATATATATATATATATATATATATATATATATCTAGGGATCCATTGCTGAAAGTATAAAACACTGAAATGTAACTGAGCATGCTCTGTTGGCATTTGCCATGTTCCCCACTGTAGTGCAATCTCAGAGTTGGCATATATAATTTACAGTGGGTGTGGGAGGAGCAGGTGGGCACAGCCCCCCAGCAAAACATTATGAAATCTGTAATTTTGTTTAAAATTTTTTTTTTTTGTTTGTATTGTTTTTAGAGGTTTCGACTGGTGCATGCAGCGCATGCACAGTTACACTTTGGCAATATTTACTTTCACATTTGTGGATTTACAGTGTTTCCATCTCGATCATATGCAATTCGATATTATGGTATGTCAGCATTTAGATAGGAATCCATACATATATATATATATATATATATATATATATATATATATATATATATATATATACAGACACACACACACACACACACACACACATATATATATATATATATATATATATATATATATATATATATATATATATATATGTAATAGAACCAACTTGCAGTCTTGGATTCTCTTCTTCCCCTCCCCCACACATCAAATTAAGCTAAATCCGTAAGTTATACAAAAAATAGAATTGTTGTCATGGAGGTTTAGATGGCCACTGCCCATTCTTATGAATTTTGAAATGTATTATTCCATGGGTCAATTATTTATACATTATTATGCTTTACACTAATTATGTCTTTACAAATGATGCTGTCTGCTTAAGAGTGGGTGCAGTGCTTGAAGTTATTTAAGGTCAGTACAATATCTGCTTAAGTGTGGGAACAGTGATTTAAGTTATTTATAGTTAGTGCAATATATACTTAAGTGTGGATACAGTGTTTTAAGTTATTTACGATCAGTGCAATCTCTGCTAAAGTATAGGTGTAGTAATTTAAGTTATTTATGATCAGTGCAATGTCTTCTTCAGAGGTGTGCATTTATTTAACTTATTTATGACTGGTGAACAGCTGAAAATCATTAGCTTCTGTTTCTTGTTTGCCTCACTGGGAATCAATTGAACAGGCCAGGCCGCTTTCTTTATATAGGAAAATTTTATACATTATACTGATCATGCAGGGTAAACCAATAGCTACACCATTGGCTAGAATAATTATATTTTGCGCATTATCGTAATATTCAAGCTTTCACCAACAGATGCCATAATTGTACAACCCCTAAAATCCTGCTGGGCTAGGATAACTTCTGAAGCAGAAGTGGTGTTTCCTGAATTAGAAGTTCAGGGGGGGGGGTCAAGCTACTAAAAGGTTCAAGAGAGTTTATGCTGTATCTAAATGTGATAATTCTTAAGCAACCAAAACCCTGACGAAAAAGACCAGAAGCATATCCCAGAAATTTGTTGAAACCGCATCAGAATTGGAAGGGCAATATGAAACAGCCATGACTACAACATTTTGGAAGAGCCAGGTAGTGAAGTATTTCTTAATGAAGGTGAAAATGAAGGGCAGATTTTACTGAGTCAGACACAGGAGGAATACCCTCAAGTATTTTTAGACTCCCTTCCAGATGGCAGCAAAGGTAGACAATTCAATTTTGTTTTGAAAGAAGGGTTAGGGTTTCCAGTTGAATACAGGGCAAAAGGGGATTCTAATTGCCCACAGGTGGTTCCTCTCTTGTCAGCTAATCGAGATCAATTTGCAAGCAGGGTTGATAGAAAAACCTTAAGCAGTGTGGAGGGCATTTCCCATTTTGAACACTGCATTCTGATTAGGTTATCACAGATGGACCCTGTAGTCAATAACCCCATAACTCCACTAGATAATTCCAATACTCCAGGGAAACATGTAACTGCCCACATTCCCAAAATTAATAAATAGAGCATGGACTACATAGGCATTTTTGGCAGATGGCATACAAATTTTGTTAGAAGCTAAATAATCAGGTTCTAAAAACTTAATGGCCACATTGGCAGCTTTAGGTAATCACCTATGGTCAGCTGGTTTTCTATTTTTTTTTCTGTGCTTATTGAAATGACCCTCAGTTGTCTTTGCACTTAATTTCTTATTCACCGAGTATCAGAGATGCCAATTATGTTCATGGGGTAGTTGCATGGTTAGGTCATGAAAAGAAGTTCATCAAAACTAAAAGCGTTCATTAAATCCTTAAGGTGGGATCAGCACCATCCCTATACTTGGTTAAGCACAGTGTTAGGAAGATCCTCTCTCAGTAAACCTGTAGTCAATAGGGATTCTCAGACTACAAAATCATGCTAGGTTTTCAATAGCAGCAAGTGTTTTTGGCTGGCCTGTTGCTTTTCTAGCTTGATTAAAAATGAGCCAGTCCAAACTAGTGCCAAGAATAAACTACAAACATAAGCCTTTCCAATCAAAACAGACAAGATCCTTTGAGGACAAAGCTCCTTCTGAGGCAACAGGATATTTTTCCCCAGCAGGCCAATGGCATCAGACAACTCACTCATCTTCTCAATTAGAATAACTTGCCCAGGAACTTAAATTTTACCATGATCCCCAGGGGCAAAAACCCTAATCCAAGGGTTCACACAAGGTTCTTCATTGAAATCTGATTGCTCCCTATAACAATACGGTTGCTAACAAATTGAAATCCAGAATCGGGAAAGAAAACGTAGTTACAGACATTTATAGTGATGAATTGAATTAAAAACTGGAAAAGTGATCAGCCTGTTTTTTAACTCTACCTTGGCAACAATTGATGACTTCACCCATCAGCCTATTTGCAAAGGAAAAAAGAAGGTGAATTTCACCTGATCTGTCTCTTATTCTCCCCAGGTGAATTTTCAGTTAATGATTTTACTGAATAGGAAAACAGGGTAAAATAAGCCACACTAGATGATGCAGCAACTGTTATCCAGAAATTTAGAGAACCTTGGTTAGTTAGGTAAGCTTGACATTAAATCGCAAATTGATTTTTGCTCATACATGAAGAAGACTGACCAGTCTTCAATTTGTTCTTTCAGGGCCAGTTGTATTTCGACATGGTCATGCCAATGGTCTGTTCAAGAGCCTGTGTTAGTTTTGAGACCTTCAGCACATCTTTACCCTAGTGTTGGCAGTAAAGGGCCATGAACCAAGCTGCAATTCATGACCTTCACAATTTCCTTACTACTGGGGAGGGAGAGTAAGGTGTGAGTATTGGCATGAACATTTTCACAGAGTTATGTGATCACCTGGGGGGTTCCTCTGGCTAAAGATAAAATGGAAGGTCAAAGTCACTGTATTGTATTTTTAGGCTTAGAAATTGGAATTATTGGAAAATCTTTCAAGTTACCCAGTGACAATATACAACTGCTAAAAGTAGCTATTGATGAATTTCTATCTGTCTGCAAAGATAGAGTAAGTCAGGTCATGACCCTCACGAGCTTACTTAGTTTTGCATGTAAGGTGATTTCCATGGCAGGACATTCTTGAAGTCTTTGGCAATTGGTTAAAAAAAGGGAAGAATGAAACACCATGGGTACAAATTACAAAAAGAGTAAAAGATGATCTATGTCTGTGGAAAGTGCCTCTGGGCAATTCAATAGGGTCTCATAGGTTCATAGATGAGTACTAGGCTAATGGCCCTGGAGACAACACAAGCCTAGCCCAAGAAATTACCCAGTCATCCCTTTGCTGCACATTAGTTCTTTGTGCCCCTCTGGAGCAAGGCTGTTGAAATGATCCCCTGGGTGAATTTCTTGTTACCCATCCACTCATCAAGATTTTTATTGAAGAGGGCTAGTGAAGTGCTCTGCTTGACATGAATGGGGAGTGTATTCCAGAGTATGGCTAGTCTCTGGGTTAGGAACCTGTCCCTCCAGCAGGTTCTATTTATTGTGGTGATGAGGATGAGGTCCATGGACTGTGTGGTGCAGAGGGATTGAGTCTTTTTCAGATGAAGCATGTCTAGTAACACTGGGTCAGACATGGCTTTTTATGGCAAGCAGAGATCCCCCTAAGTAGGTGATATGAGACGCAGTATAGCTGTATAGTATAGCTCACTGTTTCAAAGCCTTCTCCATGCTATTCCAATAAAAGACCATCACTGGACACTTGACATCATGATTTGCTACTTCCTACACAGGTGCACCCTTCAGGATTTCCCCAGCTCCCTTCACATACAAATCATGACTATAGGCTGGTTGGCCATATGTTTAGACCTCCCCAATTTGTTGCACCACTGAGTCATCAACAGATTATGTAAAGGCTGAATCCACATAAATGCTGACCATAAGGACTCAAGACACATCATAGGGGTTCAACTGTTTTAAATTGTCATAAAGGGAATAATCATGTCAGTCAGAGACTTTCACAGTTTAGCAATATGGACTATATTATTTACATGGCTCTATTCCTGGGCTTTTAGAGCGTGTGAATTACTGCAGTCACTACACTGGGCTGATGTTTTTTTTTTGCAAGTTTGTGATAGTTTAGTTTAAAAATGCAAAACTCACTAGGCCAGACCCAGCAACCAAGTTCTTTACGATTATCAGAAACTTTGGCATTGTCTGCAGCGCACTGGGCCTTGGCTACTAAGCTAACATTAAATTATGTTTCCCCCAGGGAACTGTTGTTTTGCCTACCAGATGGGAAACCATTAAACCCCTCAGATGCCAATGTTATGCTGAGGAAAGCACTGACTTGCCAGAGCATTCACTATGAAGAGTACAACTCCTACTCATTTAAAATAGGGTGTTAGTCAGATTTAGCCAGGAAGGAGCAATCAATGGAAGTTCATAAGCACTTAGGTAGACATAAATGTGCTGTTCTCCTTAAGTACATTAGATAACGTTATTTGCATTTTCATCTTAGGTCCACACTTCCTGCTCATCATAAGCCATTCCTTCAGCTGCTGAGCATCAGCCAGAGCTGCAATCAGACCAAATGGCTTGAGTCTTGGCATACGATCCTGTACAGTAGACAGTAGTAAGGCTTGGTTTCAGTTTTTGCTGACCACTGACAGCCTGTTTACCTACAATAGCATACCTGAGGCTATATTGATTCATCTGAGAGGCATTGCTTTATTTTATATCCCAAAATGTATCCTTCTCACAAAAATATTAATGGATCTAGCTACTTTATGTCAAAAGTACCTGATCAAATATATAGGTTGGTCAGCCATTCTACCAAGATTAATTTGAAGCTGTGTCATCAAACTGGCTGCCATTGACATTAGCCGATGATTTCACCACTGAAGGATAGCCAGAGCTGCAAGGCTAATTGGTTTCTTTGTAATTGATCACCCAGATTTAGGGAAAATCGACTTGGATTTTTATCACACAGGTGGCATTCACTTAATTGACTTGGTTTGGGATTAGTCTAATCTACAACTAACATTACAGGTTCAGAAGTGCTTGTAAAAAAAACACACACACACACAATTAAACAGAGAGAGGAAAGAAGTTATACAAACAGCCATTGTGAGATAACATTTATAGATCAGAAGGGGGCAGCCTGCAAAACACGCTGGTGGGCACATTCAGTTTCAGCCTTGTTACCCCCTGCCCCAGTCATCACTCCTGCTTTTCTGAGCCTCAGGTAGTTTTTATGCTCCTGCAAGTAGTGGGGAAGTGGCTGAGAACTGGGCCAGGTATGATTATGAGTTATGGAAGAACTGAGGAGGCAATGTGTACACCACCCGATTGTTGGGAAGAACTGGCTGGCTCGGACGGGTGGACACCAACCAGCAATTATTGAAAAGTGCAGTTGTTGGTGTTAAACTCAGTTTGATGATGCTGTTGGATGTATTTTGATAACCAGCATAAGCTGATGAATTTATGTATTTAATGATTTCATTAGATAGTCACTATGGCTGTCATTGTACTTGTCTTTATGGGAGCTTGGGAGGTTTCAAAAGATAAAAATAGAGTGTTTGCTTAGGCAATTCTGTTGTCATCTGTGGGAGGGCTGATGTCAGCCAGGAGAGTGGCTTCATATTATTTTTTCCTCCAGTGTTCAGCCAACTTTTTTTTGTTTTGAACATGTTCCCCCCACACTCTTTTTGAATACTAATGTATTACAAATTGTTCAGATATTCAACTTAAACATTGGGCAGGTGCCGTTTCATCCTCATATCTTCTCTGTCATTCCATCATGCTGCATGTAGATTTTGTTCTCCTCCATGGTGTGGAGAATCAGGGCTGGTATAATATTGTGAGTCATGTAGGCATCAAGGCGGCAATGTATATGCCACCTAGTTGTTGTGGGGAAGTGTCCTGCTCAGGCACATGGAAACCAAATGGCAATTACTTAAACAGTGCATTTTTTTGTGTTAAAAGCAGATTGATGATGCTGTTATACGTATTTTGGTAAATAGTATAAGTTGACGATTTTATGTATTTGAATCTTGCAACAAGTAGTCACAATGGCTGTATTTGTAACTGTCTTTTGTGGGGGCCTGGGAGGTCTCTAAATATGACAGAGGGTCTTTGAGCAAGCAGAATGTGAAACTGTCCTCAATTTTCATACCGGGAATTTCAACCTTTTGCCAAAATACTGGAATTTACAGTCAACTTGACATCTATCATACAAGAAGAAAGAATGATACCAGTGATGAAGAACTTCATGAAAAACGGAGATTATTCCAATCAAGCTGTTTCTTAATTTTGCTGGAATACAGCATTTCACCTTTCCAAATGATATGTCTTTTGCTGTCACATGTTCTTAGGAGAAAAAGATTAAGTCCAAAGCAATCCTTTTCTTTTCTGTTATGAGCTTCAGAGAGAGGACAACCAGACACAGAACTGTTACAGAGTAAACAGCCAAAGGAGAAAATATCTTATGACCATACAGTAAAAAATATATCTGCATTTAGGGAAAAAAAGTTCATAACGCTCATAGGTCTTATGCTAAGCCACAAAATCAAAATGAAATTACTGCTGTTGTTCATCAAAGCCAACAAGACCGCATTTTAGAAGATGTGATGACATGAAAATTTATAGAAGGAATTGTAGATGACTGTTGAAGATGCTGTGCCAAATCATGAATCAACCAAAAATAATCAGCAGTTGCCAGAAGTCATAGAGATATTTCCTTTGAATGTATTCATTTCAACCACCAAATGCCGAGTGGAAGCTGGTTCTACTACTTTGCCAGAGATACCATAATCCATGCACCGTTATACTGCTAAACGGAGTGATTATAATCAGAGTAATGATAGTTGTTAATCGCCTAATGACTACAGGTATTATAGAATGTTTGGATACCTTGTCAAAAATGATCAGATATTTAGACTCTGTGTAATCCCTATGGTTTAATGCATGAAATTATGTTTTCACAGTAATCGGTAGTTGACTCACATAGCTTTAATTATTACTAAATTAGCTATGCAGTTACTTGTATAATTGTATGCATTTGTAGAAGGGGTTTTAACCTTTAGTAAAATAGGGTCACATGCATCTTTGATAGCGTTTAAGTATTTATTCAGGTGGGGTGAGTCTTATCACCATGATTAGGTCTTCAAACTTCAGTAAAGACCTGAAGTTGAAGCATCTCTGTTGTGCCTATGTGCTATGTTGAACTGTAGTTTTAAGCTAACATTTGTAGTACATACATGCAGACACACACACACAGACACACACGCGCACACACACACACACACACACACACACGCACACACACACACACACACGCACACACAGTGTCATTACTGAATGCAAATTGAAAGAAGGCAGGATGAGACAATGAAGTAAAAATTAACACTGTAGGGTATAGAATACAACTTTAATTATAAACCTCATACACTTACACAGGGTAAACTAAATTCAAAATTCATTCAGACATTTTCCTAGTGCATTTACACTGTTAATGATGAAATTAGTGGTGCATAAATTAAAATTCTTTCTGAATTTTGCAGTTTAACTACATTGTTAATTCACCTTTAAGAATTTAACTAATTTCTATTTTGCCTGTGATAGTACTGCTTTATAATAATTCTGTGTGTGTGGTTCTTTATTGGTATAATATTATCAGCTGAAAGTTTAGGTCATGTTCTGTCACATCCTTAATTACATTATTACATTATTTTGAATAATTGAAACAGTTCTATAGCTTTTGGCAATCATGTGGATTTTTCCTCTACCACACTTAAACAGTTTTCAGCCATGCCTAAAATGTATATAATATCTGATTTCCTTCTCTCAGATCCCAGCCTCCGGTTGTTTTTCTTTTAGTTGTCTCTATCCCAGTAAGAGTATTTTAAAGATAGCATTTGTACAAAATGCAATGCAATGCAGACTTTTTTAATATTATCTTCTCTTTGCTGCTGACGTTAATCTTGCCTTTAAAAAGTTTAAAGACAGTTTTGTGACTGTGTATGAAGAATTAAGCAAAAATTAAATAGGAATTCTTGCAGGTAGGACTTAGTGTAATTTAGATAGCAGTGGTGGAGAAGTGACTTGCATGTGGGTGTACCAAGTCTTTATGCCTACACAAAAGCTTTTATAATCAGTCTCTCTGTCTGCAATATCTGGAGGAGGGGAAGATGTTAATTAAAATGTTAAGTTTTCCTTCTGAGCTCTGCATTTATCAAGGATTTGCAGAACTGCATTGCTATATAGAGACAATCAGCAGCAGTAAGGCATGTCATGTTAATACAAAAAGGCATTTTGTTGAAGTCATTTACTGTGAAGTCTTTGCATAAGGTCATCATTTCGTGTACATTCAGGCATATTAAGTTAGCACTGCTGTGAACAGCATGAACAGAAAAAAAATTAAACTGTACTGGCATAACAGAAAATACAATTAATAAAATCACATTTTGGTAGATTTTCCTGGTGGCTATACTATGCTAGATTAGAATTAGATTATCTAGTTGTCTGTTGGAATACATCACCTATGGTATGGGCGGGAGAAAATAGATAGTATTGATTGTCAAGATGCATGAGTGATCATGCTGATAGGCTAGATATTTTTATTAAGTGCAAGATAGTAATTAATATATATATATATATATATATATATATATATATATATATATATATAAATACAGAGAGAGAGAGAGCCCTTCTCGCTCTCTTCATTTCACCTTATATTGTCTAAAATCTCAGATGAGTAGTGCTAATCTCAATTAATGCAGTGTTTCTGTGGAAGAGGGGGTGGGGTTGGGGATGGGGTTTGGAGCATTGTTCTTTCTTATTTGTTTAAAGGATTAAAAGTAAGCTTGAAGCATTAAATATGCATTTGGAATCTTCTCAAACAAATATGAGTGGGAAGACAGACAGACTACTATTATGCCATCAGACTATTCAAGTGCTTACTTAGTAAACTATACCAAACTATACCATGTGGAAATATAATCCTTATTTAACTACAACTTTACAAACATTACCAGAAGCCCTTGACTATTATACACAAGTCATGTTAAAAAAAAATCCTTAGGTTAACTAATTTGTTATGGCTGCTCTGTCTGACAGAGAAAATGCATAGAAAGATTCTAGAGTGAATGCTGATGAAAATATAAAAAAGATAATCAGGAATAAATATGAAAGGATTACCATCTAGGCTAAAAGGCAGAACTGTACCATACTCCATAAATGAAATTGAAACAGTCCTGCATTACAATGGAAAAGTATTCACAACATCACTAGTATAACTATGTTGACAGCAAATGACCTATTAGGTCATTCATCACACCAGGAAACTGCCAGTTCCTTTACACTGTATTTTATAACAAAACAATCTCCTCCTTTATAAAAAAATATCATATTCAGCCAAATAAAGTAGACCAGTTAATTCATGTGGCAAACCTTTTACTTTACAACCAGCCAGCATTATATTTAGACACAAGTCAGCAAAAAGTTCACAGGTTCTTGTGATATCCTCCCCTTTATTTGTTAAAGCTGGTTTCAGGATATAATGTTCTTCCAGTTACAGTGCAATTAACAGTTTTGTTCACAAAGGCATACCTATCAACTGTACAGATTTTGCAGAATGTCCAGATTTTTCCCTTATATTTTTGGTTTGTTCCTCATAAAATTTGTGATTTTGTGGATTTTTAAGAGAAACCACCGAGGACGGAATTCACTATATAATGACAGGAATTTAAGTTTCAGACTTCATATCCTTGAGAAAATGCATGGTAACACACAACCTTTTATTCTAGCAACTTTCTATGTTTATAAGAGCAATATTTAAAATCTGCCCCTATTTTTGGAGCTTTGTCCCGTCATTATTTTTGGCTTTGCCCATATTTTTTGTGCTAACAGGTTGAGAGCTATGCACAAAGGACTCATTCAGCAAAGAATAAAAAAAGTATATTGTTTTTAATTGTGAAGATTGCAAGGTTGAAAATTCAGAAGTCCTTTACCCCATGAACTCCCAGATGAAAATTCTCAAAAAGATAGCTCATGTGCAGCTATCTATATAACATAAAGGGAATAAACCTTTAAGTCCCACCCAGCATGGCTTCACAGCAGCAAATGGAACCCCTACAGCCATAGTGAAACTAATTGTTGATGTAACAACCAGCCTTGACAGAAGTCAACAATATCACCAATGTCTTATATTTTTTTCAAAGCTTTTGCCCTTGTTGATCAAATAGTAATCCCCACAAACTTAGATATATTGGTTATCACTTATACTTACTGTACTAATTCTCCAACTACCTAATCAGAAGAAAGCAGTCATATCTTGGAAAGTTACCCTGCCAAATTCTATAATTCCAGTATCAGGTTTTCACAAGAATTGATCCTAGGGCCATTCAAATGGCTGATGAATCAAACTTCTTCTTCCAAAGTGCAGAAACCGAAGGCAAGTTGAGCAATCATCTGTGACAGAGTCTCTTCACAATTAGTCACGTATAAGCAAAAAAGGACATATATGCATTTGTCCAGATTCAGGAATGGCTACATGATTGCTCACTATTTTGTATTCATTAAACATCTCTACACTACATGTAGAGCTGCAAAACAAAGGTAAATGACAGAGAATGCTAATAAAAGCATAAATAACCAAATTACATGCTAAACAAATCCAAGATGGAGGAACCATTCAGGAATGTATAAAGTAATCATGTACAGTAGGTGTAACTCTTTGCCATGAGCTCCAAAATCTACTGGAATACAGGCACCATCAGACTTAGAACAAAGTTATGATAGGGACGGCTGCTGCTCTCTTGCTTGTGTCTATGCAAAAGGCCCAGATCAATGCTTCTGCTGCTGCTGTTGCTGGTAACCTTGGCCAGGGAGAACAGTAGTATTCAGACCTTGCTTAACATTTCATTGACTGCATGATATTGAAATATTAGATCAATACAGGGTTGACAGAGAAATAGTACAGGACCTCTGTGACCTCTGCCACCCCCACCTCACATCCAGGGGAAATCGAGGAGAGCCTATACCAGTGGAAACTAAGGTATGTGTAGCATTAAGGATATTAGCTATTGATACATTCCAGAGACCCACTGGGGATTTACTAAGATTGTTGCAGCTCTCAGCCTCCAATATATTGCACCAATGTGTTAATGCTATGCTAGAACATGCAAAGGAGTACATCTGTTTTCCGCACACTCCAGAGGAGAGTGCAAGAACAATACTGTCATTTTATGCGGTAACATACGTCCCTGAAGTTTTGGAGATGATAGACTGCACTCATATCGAAATAAAAGCCTCACCTGGTGAACAGGAAAGGACATATATCAACAGGAAGGGATTCCACTCAGTCAACTGACAGGTTGTCTGTAATGCCCATGGGATCAACCTCAGTGTGTGTGCTGGCAACCAGGTAGTTACCATAGCTCACACATATGGTACCCGTCTTAGCTTTACACAAGGTTTGCTAGGGGGTGATGCAGGTTATGCACTGGAACTCTGGCTTATGACAGAAATGTCCACAAACCTACTGAAGAAGGATTAAACAGTGACCACACTCAGACTAGAAACATCACTGAGTATGGGTTTGGCATGCTGAAGTGACATTCCACTGTCTAGGCACATCAGGAAGTACCCTGCAGAACAACCCAGGCACCTGCATAGAAATTCTCACAGTCTGTGCCATGCTGTACAATCTTATCTTGAGGAAACAGCTGCAACAGGGACAGCAAGGGCAAAGACCACACATTCCTGAACTACAGGCAGGGCCAACACCTCTAGCACATACAGAAGAGGATTCTTAGGCAGGGCCTCCAGCTACAGAGGGAGCCAGAATACATAGGTGTGTGCACTATACCTTTACCCTAAGAGGCAAGGGATACCACACATACTCACCACCTAAGAGGCAAAGGAGAGCACACACTCACTAGTTGAGGAATACACATAACAACCTAAGCACATACAAGCAGTAAAACAGATGCCAGACAATGTCCTCAAACTTTACTTCCCCATGTAATGGCTGTGTATGGACAGCATCAGACAGAGATACCCACAAAGGGCACAAGTCATACCTGCAGTAATGTCAAGGTAAGTGTGAAACCTGTAGCATACAGTCACAGGATCATAGGAGGTTCATAAGTTAATGGCCCCAGGGCCCTTACAAGCCTACCCAAGTTCAACCCATGTTCCCAAGGGTGTCTGGTTCAAGCAGACACTAAAATTAACACCTATTGCCCCTGTCTAAGAGGGAATCCCTAGGGTGAATTTCTAGTTACCTATCCAATTGTCCAAATTAAACTTAGATAGGACCAATGAGATGCTTTGTTTAAGATGAATAGGAAGCTTGTTCCAAAGGTGGGGCAATCTCTGTGAGACAAATTTGTCTCTCCAGCAAGTTCTATTGATGTCACATACCAGGTCAAGGTCCTTTGAGTGAGTGACCTGTCTGCCATTTTACTTGTGAATGTGCAACATTTCCATTAAAACTGGGTCAGAGATCGCTCTATATGCAAGCCACAGGTCGCCTCTCAGCAGTCTGTATGACACAGAGTAAAGTGACAATGATTTCAGTCTGTCCGCAAAAGATAAATCTTGACGACCCTGAATTTTCATTGTAAGGAACCTTTGTGGTCTCTTCAATTGCTGCAGGTGTTTGGAGAGTACAGGGGGGTTATAATCTCTTTTTTTTCTGGAGACAATGCCCTTACTTATGAAATGAGCAATATAAAATGTCCTTCTTACCTCTGTGGAGACACTGTGATTGAAGGTTGCAGTCAACCAGTGTAACCAGATCTTTTACCTCTGACTGAGTGCTTAGGATATTGCTATTGATGTGGTAGTTTGCAGGGCCATCAACTGTGCTGAAGGGGATGATAATGTATTTTTTTGCATTAAGTTTAATTTAAGACCATGATTTTGGCACTAGTCGTTAGTCTGTGTAAGACCTTCTTGCAGGATGTTGACATTGTTAGGGGTTTCAATGATCACTCCCAGTTTGCAGTCATCAGCAAACCTTGTCAGCCACAGTCATTTAGTTTTAGCCTGTATTTCAGAGAAGTAGATTCCAAAGAGTAGGAGTCCCAGAACCAGTCCCTGTGGAGCACCACTGGTTATGGGTCTGTTGGAAGAGGTTTAGTCCCCTATTTTGATCATAAGAGTTTACCAGTGAGCCAGTTTGAAACCCAGCTGACAATATATGGGTTGATACCCAGCTGGATGAGTTTATCAATGACACCAGTGTAGGGGATTGTGTCAAAGGCCTTGGCTATGTCTAGGTAGGCTGTATGTGCTGATTTGCCCTCTCTAGGGTTTTGGTGACTGTCCCAAAGAGGTCCACCAAGGTTAACAGGCATGATCTACCCTTGACAAAGCAAAACTGGGTGGTGTCAAGCATTTGCAGATTTCCTGTATCTCTGTTAATAAGGTCCGTGATGATTCATTCCATAGCCTTGCAGATAAGGCTGGTCAGGCTAATGAGTCTATAGTTCCCATGGTCTGTGGATGTACCCTCTTTGTGCAAAGTGATGACAGTAGCTGTTTTCCATTCTGCTGGAATGAAGCCAGTGCTTAGACTGTGATTGAAAAGTGTGCCCAATGGTGATGCTAATTCCTGTTTTAACCCATGTAAAACACAGTCTGGGTTGTTGTATGGTACCATAGAAGCCTTGTTTTTGACCGTGTAGAGGGCATTTAAGACCTACTCCTCAGATACTAGGTGGGGGACAGGTGTTAGGGACGCTTTGGGGTATATGTGGCAGGGACAGGGGAGTGAAGTTTTCACTGAAGCTGTCATCCACCAGGTTTGCTATATCCACAGGTTTTGTATGCATAGTACCATTAACTATGAGTTCAGCACAAATCTTGGCATTACCTTTGAGGTTATGGAAGTAACTAAAGAATGCCTTATGGTTATCTTTAGTTAGGGAAGCTAATTTGGATTCGTAGTTAGCTTTGGAGGACTTCACTCGGAGTCTCATTTGCTTGTTAAAGTTGAGGAGGAGTGTTTCCAGTTTTGAGATCATTCCTTCTTACTTTTAGACAGCAATATCTTTCTCCTGTTGTATAGCCTATTAATGGCAGTTGTTCACCAGGCAGGTTAATTTCTCCTTGAAGATTCCAATCAATGCTTCAAAACAACCAAAAACTGAATGCAAATAAGTCCCAAAGGAGAAACACGCTAGTAAACTATAATACAACCTTTAATGTGAACAATAAGTACTCAAAAAGTATACAGCGTGAATTAAAATGCTTCAAAAAAACAAAAATAAAACGGATGTGTAACTGATCTAGCGCTTTCATCCACCAACATGTGGATTTCTTCAGGATTAATTAATCAATTACATAAGCTAATTTATATCTTTTTTGGTGCCAAACTTCATTACAAAGACAGTTAATGTCATTCTGAATAGTAAATAATAAATGCATATCTCTCAAATCAATACTTTAAAACCTTATGATCTCACAAAATAATTAATACTTGACATGTACTTTATATGCACTTCTCAAACCAAAACTTCCCTAAATTTGTACATCCAAAAATGTACATATAAAAATGTTCATTAGTAAAACACTGGGGATATATATACATTTACTTGTTGCAAGTCATAACATGCAGCTATGTCTGAACACAATTAATTAAAAACAAGTAAAAGGTTATAAAAAGTAGTAAATATAATTCTATGGGAATGTATAATAATGTAACAAAGGATAAAGTAAAATCTGGTAAAACCTGTGTCATAAAAATGTATTCACTTTACAATAAATAAAACTCTATAAATTATTCATATATAAATACATAAATAAGTAAATAATTTTCCTATTATAAAATCCTTTGTTAATAAAAATACTTATATGAATTTTATTTTTTCTATGATGTTTAAAATCTCCATGGTGGTTATAAAGTCCTATATGTATCATGTTGAGTACTAAATTATACCCTCCAAAATAAATGGACAATAACAATGGTAGGAGTTCTGTTGAATACGAGGACTCCTTATCTAATAAATTAAAACTGTTTGACGTTAAACTTTTTAAATTTAAGAAGTTACAGATAGAAGTCCAGTATTTGGTGGAGTGTGTAAAAATAAAACAGGTCCCGAAGGGACTTAGGCAATGGAGATTTCCAACAGGCTTGATTGCCAATTCTCTGTTCCACAAAGATTTACTTTGCCTTTTTGATAGACAGGGTATTGAATTAATTGAGTGTTTAATTAAAGATTATGGTTGGCAAATAGAGTTTTTTAAAAGAGAACTGGTGGATTTAGACAACAGCATCAGATTGGATGTTGAGTTCCCATGTTACAAATTTGACTTTCTCCATATTTTTTCGAGTATGGAGAGTGCCTTGTCAAAAATAAAAGAGAATAAGGTCAAGAAATTAAATAGAGACTCTGTTGCATATGAAAAAGGTTTTGCTTACCCTTTACCTCCCTCAAATGTTTTAAAGAAAGGTGAAATGAACACTGTCTTTGACCAGAACTCCTTAGGGGAGACATTTACTGAACTTGACAACAATAATGTACCATTCGGTGAAGCCACAATGAGTTCACCAGTTAGAAGGAGTGAGAGACTTGCGAGTAAAAATAAGAACAAAAGTTCTGACCTTAACAATGGTAGAAACCAATAACAGAACCAGGGTTTTCAAACCTGCAGAAATGTAAACAATGGGGGACAATGGAATCAAGTTCAGTATCAAAGTCAGTGGAAGAGGAAGAAACAGAACAAAAGGAGGAGATAATGTCTCCCAGTGATTTTAACTTTTTTGCTTCTAGAGAAGTTGAACAGAGTAATTTATGTATTTATTGCAACAGTTCTAAAGATTTCAAAATTTATAATTATTCTTCTTTTGTTCCTGACTCTGCACTCATCGAGATTTTAGCCAGAGGGCTTTCTTTTGTTCCTACTTTTAGGAGTAATTTGGAAAGAACATTGGTTGATTTAAAAACCTTTACATGGAAACTAAATTTAAATGTTCTTCTAGGTAGCAACTCAAGTCTTATGAAATAATTTAGAGTTGCCAGTATTTTTAACCCCGTGTTGCACCCTACTATTGCCCTTTTTGAAAGAATATGTGAAAACGATTTCAGGTCACTTATGGGCACATTATTTTAGTAACACTATAAACAATAACTTCACCCAGATTGAGAAAGATGCATTACAGGGGTTGAAATTTGCGAATATTCATATTATGAAACCAGATAAGGGGGGTGGGTTTGTCTTCATGAACAAGGAAGATTATGTTTCAAGCATTGAGTCACTACTTGATAGTGAAGCTTACATGCAAGTGTCTCTGAATGAGATAAATGGAGCTTATCGTAGGATAAGTGGGTTTATTAAAGATTTGTTCATTGAAGGGCACATTGATTTGGACCTTTAAACTATTTGGAAATTATCTATCCAATTACCCCGACCCTATTTGGGCTACCAAAAATACATAAAAATTTGCAAAAACCACCCTTTCGTCCCATCATTGATGGGAGACAATCTATAACATATAGGTGTGCCAAATTTGTTGATTGTAAACTTAAGGAGGCATTGAAAAATGAGTCACAGATTTCTAAAGACTCATGGGATTTTTTGCAAACTATTAATAATTTTCCTTTAGATGAGACCCTTAATTTTTTCACAATTGATGTATGTGACCTTTATACATCTATTCCACAGGAACTTGGGTGTGAATGGGTGAGAGACTTCCTTTTAGAAAAACAGTTAGAAGGAGAAAGTATTGATTTAATTATATATTTACTTGAATTAGTTCTTAGTAATAATTATTTTTTGTTTAATAAACAATTTTATCTTCAGAAAATGGGTGTGGCCATGGGGTCCCCCTGTGAAGCAATCTTTGCTAATGCTGTAATGGCATTTTGGGAAAGGCATTACCTGTTTGTGGATTCCATCTTTCAGGAGAGGACCGCATGGTACACCCGTTATTTGGATGATATATTCATCTTGTGGAGAGGAGATATTACCTCTGCCACTGCATTTATTGAACACATTACTAAATACACCAATTTTTTGAAATTCACATGGGAATTTCAAACAGATCGGATTTCATTCTTGGATGTGAAATTAATTAAGGACATCCAGAAAAATAGTTTTACTTCCAAGATTTTTAGGAAATCCACATATTCTAATGCATTTTTGCATTTCTCCAGTTGCCATCCTTACCACCAGAAAAGGGGAGTGGTGAAAGGACAACTCGTTAGAGCTGCCAGGATAGTGACTTTGGGGAGTGATTTTTTTCAAGAATGTATGTTATTAAAAAACATGTTTACGAAACATGGGTACCCAATTAGACTTGTGGGTGAACTTATTGAGGAGGTTACAAACAAAAGGGCAAGTGGTTTATTTAAACCAATCTTAAAAACCAAAGAGAATGAAATGATTATTGCACCTAGAGTGGACTCGTTAGATAATTTGACCATTTCACTCGATCACCCACTACTACCTGATTTCAAGAATGTAAAGGGGCCTAACCATGTTAGTAAGCTTGATAATGGGGAATCATTTACATATAGGTTTATTACTACATTTTCTTTGGAAGCTCCATCTTTAAAATCTATCATTTTCAGAAATTGGGGTTATTTATGTGAAGATCATTCAATTAGTAAACACATCAATGAACATCCCCATGTAGTTTTTCGTAAGGGGTGAACATCCCCATGTGGTTTTTCGTAAGGGGTGTAACTTGAAAACACTCTTGGAAAATAATAAGTCCAATGTGTACCGTCCACATAGTGGGATGTTCAAATGTGAAAATTGTCACTGGTGCAAGTATATAAAAGTGAGTAACTCATTCATAGTAAAAGGAAGAAAGTTTTACATCAATGGGAAGTTCAATTGCAACACTAGGGGGGTGGTCTATCTTAGTGTGTGCTCTAAATGTCAGGCTTTTTATATAGGGAAAATGGATAGACCACTAAAGAACAGAATTTATGAACATTATTACGCAATTAATAAAGGAAACTCTACCAATGCCCTAGCTAGGCACATTCTATTATGTCCTGAGCATGAATTTTTATTCATGGTTATCGAAAAAATATCTGATAATGAAAGAGGTGGGCCGATTAGTTTGAGACTTGAAGAAAAATAAGTCTTATGGCAGTTGAAATTAAAAGCTTCAGTTCCGCCAGGTCTTAATGATGTAATCTCTATTAAAAGCATTTTAAAACTTAAAGCTTTACTTAGATAGGAAACATATTTAATTTTATGAGAAAGTAATTTAATATAGTAATTATGAATTTATTTATGTCTTTTGTAGTTCATGTTTTTTCACTTTAAATTGGGGTAAGGTTGTTTTAGGAAATGATGTCATGTTTCTTAAAATATTTAACAGTTAATTACTTGTTTGTGAATTGTCTGAAGAAGTTTACATATTTTTAGTAAACGAAAGTGCTAACACATCAGTTTTGGTCTCCAAGCGTGGTGCTTTTTCTCTTTTTTTTTTCATTTTTGTTAGTAGGGAGCTGACAGCCCTCTTAGATAGTATAGCTTGTACTGGTGTTAGGGCATATTTTTCACAAATATCCTATACAAAAGGATAGTCAGGTCAATGTGAATGCAGTATTTGACAAAAACTAGGCAGGATTTTCACCAGGTCAAAAACTTAACAGTTCACAGATAGCAAAATCTGATGCATCTGTGATGGTTGTTAATGCTAGGAGCATTAATAATAAAGTTTTTTTTATTGGAAAATTTGCTACGTTCCCTCAAGATTGATTTTGTTATTTTTTTGTGAAACATGGTAAAAGAACAATAACTGGAAACCAATTCTGTCAGGGTATATATGTTTTTACTGTAACAGATATTCTAACAAAAAATCAGGTGGAGATATTATGATAGGGAATAAAGATAGCTATGAGACCTGTGATTATTACATGTTCAGTTGTAATACCAATACTATAGATTGTGTTACTGTGACAATAAAGACAACCCTGGAACATGCAACAATTGTTGGAATGTATAGACCACTAAAGTCAAGTGCAGATGACCAAGAGGAATTCATACATTTCTTGCATGAAACACAGGAAGGAAGAATAATATTAGCTGTGAACTTACATTTACCAGAAACAGACTGGAATAATATTGATTAAACAATGTTAGTAAGGAAATGATTCACAACATATATTCAGGAATAATAAATGCTTCTGATTGTAAAAAAAAACTACCAGGGGACGGAACATACTAGACATTGTCTGTCTTCCCAAAGAAATTACTGTGACTTCAAGTCAAGTTGTACTACCATTGAGGTGCAGTGATTATGCTAGATAATTCTGCCAAACTGAAATCTAAGCCAATGCATAGAAGATTAATTACAGATTATATGGAAGCAAAACAGTTACTGTGTAAAACTAACTGGAGTGAGGTGTTCAGTGGAAAAACTGCAGATGGAATGTGGAAACTTTTGAAAGAGAAATTGTTTGAATGCAAAAAATGAAAAAAATGTTTAATATCAAGATCTAGACATACAACATCAAGGGGGTATATTTCCATAAGAACAGATATCTGATTAAGGTGAGAGACAAAAAATATAAGAAATGGAAGATAGGTCAAACTTCAATTGTGAAACCTGAAATAAACAAGCTGGACAAGCAGATTAAGCATAGTGTGAGACAAGATCAAGAACATTTTGAAGAAAATTTATATATTGATATTAAGCATGCTAGGAAACATTTTTATAGATACATAAGTTGTGGAAGGAGTAAAGACACACAGACTGGTAAACTGTGTGCAGATTTCAAAATTTATTCTCAGACACAACAGATTATAGATATATTTACAAAATCGTATGCAAAAGAGTTTGGCTCCACAAAAGGGGTGATAAGTTGTCCAAGTTATATCCAGTTAACTCTAGATACTGGAATCAAATTAGATTATATTGTAAAAGAACTGCACAAACTGAATCCAAACAAAGCACAGAGAGGTGACAGAATTAGTAACAATGACCTGAGAACACTTCAGCAAGAACTTACAGTAACATTATATTTATTATTCACTAGGTCATATAAATATGTGGTAGCTGTGAAGGGAAAGGAGAACATAAATAAGGAGAGATGGGGAGCATGGAAGATTGAGGAGTGAGTAAAGAGTTTAGCAGAGTTGCTAGGATGTGAATAAACATAAGAAAGGTAATTAAATTGTGATATGAAGAAATTGGTGGCACTGGCATGACGTTTATGTAAGCAGGTGTTTGCTAAGTTCAGTTCTAAACTCTCTGTTAGGTAGATAGGTTAGTAGATTAACAGAGTTTAGATACTAGTATGGAGAAAGCATGATTGGTACATTGTAGTTTAGTTGCAAGTGTGTCCATACTGGGGTGGATTTTTAGGAGATGTCTGTGCTTGTGTGATGTGGTTTTAGGAAATCATTTGCATGCTAGAGGTGAGAATGAGTCAGGAGTAAAGGAGTCAAAGCAGTGTAGAGGAAGGAAGTCGGGTCTTTTCATAATTGGCAGCCATCTGACTTTATAGAGAGTTATGCAGTACTGTTTTTGCTGAATGAGTTTGTGTTGAAATGGCATATCTTATTAGACATGGTCTATAGGGTTGTTATGTTGCTGTTTTTTGGATATTGTAGCAATAATGGGTAGTGCATACTCCATATGGGAGAGTAGAATTTCTTTGTCTATGGCTGCCTTCTGGGCTGTCATATAAGTGAAGAACCCTCTGACTCTGAAAAGTAAAGGGTTACTTTTTATTCTTTACATGATTTTTTTCAATGTGGTTCTGTAAATTAAGAATTAAGTCAAGCCAAATTCCCATTTATTTGAAAGGGAGGCTTTTTTTCTTTGAGGACTTGTTATATCTGTGAAGTGAAAGGCTTAGGATTTTTTGACAGTTGTTGGTCATAGGATCATAGCAGGTTACTAGGCTAATGGCATCAGGGCCCTTACATGCCTAGCCAAGTACAAACCATGTTCCTAAGGGTGTCTGGTTCAAGCGGATACTAAAATCAGCACCTACTGTCTCTGTCCAAGAAGGACACAGGTGGAACCCCTGGGGTGAATTTCCAGGTACCCATCCAGTCATCCAAATTGCACTTAAATAGGGCCAATGAGGGGCTTTGTTTAACATGAATAGGAAGCTTGGTTGAAAGGTGGGGCAACCTCTGTGAGACAAATCTGTCTCTCCAGCAATTTATTTTGATGTGATATACCAGTTTAATGCCCTCTGAGCGAGTGACCTGTGTGCCATTTGACTTGCGAATGTGCAGCATTTCCATCAAAGCTGGGTGAAAGATTGCTCTTTATGCAAGACACAGGTCACCTCTGAGCGGTCTGTATGACACAGAGTAAAGTGACAATGATTTCAGTCTGTCTGAATAAAACAGAGCTTGAAGACCCTGAATTTTCTTTGTAAGGTACCTTTGTGGTCTCTCCAATTACTGCAGGTGTTTGGAAAGGAACAAACCATAGGGAACGTTGTACAGTATTATTGGTCTGATAAGGGAAGAGTACAGGGGGTTATAACTTCTTTTTTTTCTGGAGACAATGCCCTTACTTATGAGATGAGCAATATGAAATGCCCTTCTTACCACTGTGGAGACATGGTGATTGAAGTCAAGGGTGCTGTCAAACTGTGTGCCCAGATCTCTCACCACTGACTGTGTGCTTAGGGTATTACTATTGACGTGGCAGTTTGCAGGAACATCACCCTTGCCGAATGGGATGATGATGCATTTTTTTACATTAAGTTTAAGACCATGACTTTGGCACCAGTCATTAGTCTGCAAAAGACCTTCTTGCAGGATGTTGACATCGTTAAGAGTTTCAATGATTGCTCCCAGTTTGCAGTCATCAGCAAATGTTCTCAGCCACAGTCATTTAGTGTTAGCCTGTATTTTGAAGAAGTAGATTCCAAACAGTAGAGGTCTCAGAACTGACCCTATGGAACACCACTGGTTACGGGTCTGCAGGAGAAAGTGGAGTACCCTATTTTGACAGTATGTGTTCTATCAGTGAGCCAGTTTGCAATCCACCTGACAATATATGGGTTGATACCCAGCTGGGTGAGTTAATCAATGATGTATGAGTGGGGGATTGTGTTAAAGGCCTTGGCTAAGTCTAGGTAGACTGTATGCACAGATTTGCCCTTATCTAGGGCTTTGGTGACTGTCTCAAAGAAGTCCACTAAGTTTAACAGGCATGATCTCCCCAAGTTTAACAGGCATGATCTCCCCTTGACAAAGCCAAGATAGATGGGGTCGAGCATTTGGCAATTTCCTATATCTATGTTATTAAGGTCCATGATGATTCATTCCATGGCCTTGCAGATAAAGCTGGTCTGGCTAATTGGTCTACAGTCCCCAGGGTCTGTGGATGCACCCCCTTTGTGCAAAAGGATGATGGTAGCTGTTTTCCAAACCACTGGGATGAAGCCAGTGCTTAGGGTGTGATTGAAAAGTGAGCTCAATGGTGATGCTAATTCTTGTTTTAACCCATGTAGAGCACAGCCTAGGATGTTGTCTGGTCCCATAGAGGCTGTGATTTTGGCCTTGGAGACAGCATTTAATACCTGCTCCTCTGAGATACTAGGTGGGGTCAGGTGTTTGGGATGCTTTGGGGTGTATGTGGCAGGGGCAGAGGAGTGAAGCTTTCACTGAACCTCTCAGCCAGCAGGTTTGCTATATCCACAGGTTCTTTATATGTAGTACCATTGAATTCAGCAGAAATCTGGGCCTTACCTTTGAGGTTACGGATGTAACTAAAGAACACCTTGTGGTTATCCTTAGTTAGGGAAGCTAATTTGGATTCATAGTTAGCTTTGCAGGACTTCACTAGCAGCCTTATTTGCTTGTTTAAGTTGAGGAAGGAGTGTGTCCAGTTTTGAGATCATTCCTTCCTACTCATAGACAGCAACTTCTTTCTCCTATTGTATAGCCTAATAATGGCAGTTTTCCACTAGGCAAGTTTTTTTTTTTTTTGAGGATGTTGCTTTAATTCTATCAGGTATGGCAGAGTCAATACAATTGTACATGTACTTGTATAAAGCATTGGTGTATAACTCAGCATAGGTGCCTGTTCCATTAGTGGGGGGAGGGGTTATGAAGTTATTTATGCCATCATGTAAGAAGTTGTAACTGACCTTGGAAAAGGTTTTTACTCTAGTTTTTGCTAAGGGAAGGTCTTGTGTTACAGTTACTTCTAGAGAGAATGATTTGTGGTCAGATCTCACCAGTGATGGCCACACAGTGGGGTGGTGCAGCAGTTTCCTGTATTGGTGAGCACCAGGTCCAGGATGTTTGAGCCCCTTCTGGATATGTCAACCAGCTGGTCCAGGGCATTGGAGTTAACAAAGTCCAGGAACCTTTGCGCAAATGAGTTAGAACACATATAATTTACCCAGTCTACGGATGAGTAATTAAAGTCACCCAAACCCAGGGTGTTTGGTTGTATCTTGATTGACTCAAGTAGATCCAAGTAGACTGAGTGGATGTCCTGATTCATGGAGGGGGTTCTATAGCTAGCAATGACCTGTAGAGGGCCTTACATACAGTCAATTGCAGCTGAAGTAATTTCAAGGGAATCATTCTGTTTAACCAATCTAAAGGTGAATTCATCTTTAATGAATATTGAAACACAGCTCCTTTAGCTCCCACACCTTCAGTTTGTGGTTTGAACATGTGGGAGGAAATGTAAGTAAGCTGGGGTGTTCTCTGTGTCTTTAAACCAGGTCTCAGTGACTGCACAAATGTCAGCATCTTCCAGGGTGATGACTGCTTCCAGTGAGTGCAGTTTCTGGTTTAGACTCCTAGCATTTAGCTGCATAACCCTGAGGTTGATTTTAGAGGGCATTTTTACATCAGGAATTTTGCTCTTGTGACATTGCCTAAAAAAGGCATAATGGGGATGGCAAGAGCTTTAGCCAGTAACCGAAATCCCAGGGGTGACCGATGAAGACCATCTCTGGCAAAGTATCAAGGTCCGTCAACTATGTCACCCCAGGCTGACAGATACTTTATCCCCTTTGAATGCCACCAGAAACTAAGTCAATTGTTGAAGTCATTTTTTATTTGTAGTGAGGTATCATCCTAGGAAAAGGTAAAATGCTGTTTAAGGCTAGTGACATACCTGCCTGACACACATAATCCGAGAGCTCAGTCATGTCTCTCTTCATATAGTCCAGTGAGGTAAATCTCAAGTCATTCACACTAACATGGACTATAACAGTGCCTGTTGTTGAGAGACTAGAGTGCATGTGTGACGTGGTGGATTCTGGCTCCTGACAGACAGCTGACCATGTCCTTTTCCTTATCCAACCTGGTGAGAGGGACATCTGTGTGTCTCACAATCAAGTCATCTATGACTAAGATGTTTGATTTTGTGTTATGCCTTAGGGGCTTGACTGGTGAGACATATGTGTCTGATATATTATATATACTATGTTCTGCAGAGGATGTATTATGTGAATTGTGGTTGTGTTTCTGTTTGGGAGGTCTATGATGTTAAGGTAAGCTTCTTGTAAGGACCTCCATATATGCAGGCTTATGTGCTGTTGGTTTGGTAGGTGCAGAAGGTGAGGTGTGTATGCTGATAACCTGCTTAGTATCAGCTGAACTAACTGGTGAGTGAGAGAGCCTGGATTCTAGGTTCTTGATATAGATACATCTCTCACATACTGAATTTGTATGAACTAGACAAAATGAGTTGTCAGTGTACATGAGGCAATTGCTGCATTGCCTCAGGATGTCCATGTTGACCAGGCTGGCTGAAGAAACTGGGAAGTTGTCCGTCATAGTGCTAGGTAAGTTGACATGCTCAGAAAACAGGGAAAGGACAAGAAGGAACTGGTAAAGAAGAGGACAGGAGAAGTGGACAAAAATACGAAGGGTTAGTGGGTAGGATCTGTGTTGGTATCTCAGGAGCTTCACTGAATGTATCACCTGACAGTGAGAGACAGTTGTGAGAACTTACCGATGAAGCACCAGCAGAGTACTAAGGGAAAATTTGCAGGCAAAACTGTTTGCATCTATAACCACCAATGGTGCCCACCACTGTGCAACAGTGCACAATGCACTGATGCAATGCTATGTAGCCAATGCGCACAAACTGATCTAAACAAATTAGCCAAGAAAATAGCTCAAAACTGAGCCCTGTTCCAGCATCCTTCAATCAGATGAGTTCAAATTGTACTCTCTTGCCACTAGGGTGCAGGGGAACCCCCTCCAATGCCTGATTTAGTGCTCAAGTTATACAAACAGCACTAGATTCAGCAGGTCTAAATCTAGTCTATACTACAGCAAACAAAGTGCAGCAATATCAGAACAAAAAAAATATGAAACAGTTTGTGTGTGTAGAGTAGAAGGGATTATGTTTTAGTGGGGTTTAATAACGTCTTATGCTACAAAGAATAATGATTGAGTGATCAAATGTCATTTTTGTGTTGGGTTTGTATCCTAGGGGCAATTGATTGGTTCATAGGTGTATACTAGGCTAACAACCTTTGGGGTCTTTATAAATCTAGCCAAGCATCCCAATTAAATCCTGCATGTTTATGTATATTAGAGGTTATTTTAAGTGGTATAAGTAAGCTGCGGAAAGATTTTCTGTCTGTATCTGTCCATTAGAGACATAGATGATGGACCTGGGGTGTATTTCCAATTTCCCATTCACTGGGTCATGTCCCTCTTGAATAGAGTTAGGGAAAGGGGATTCTATGAGACACATACCTGTCCCGCTAGTGTGTACTATTTATGTCACAAGCAAAGTTTAAATCCATAGTAATTCTGATGCTTTTCATTTTGTGGATAGGCAAAGGGTTCATGTAAGTGGGATCCAAGGATGACTTTTATACAAGTCATAGATTGCCTCTCAACAGTCTGTAGGAAACAATGTATAGAAATAGGACTTTGAGGCAATCTGCATAGGACATACTATTTAGACACTGTGTTGTTTTTGTGATGAACCTCTAAGGATGTTCTACTTGTTGCATGTGTCTGGGCTTGGTAAGAGAATGTTAAGATACCCCCCCCCATAGGAGAATGTTAAGAAATTCCACAGAGAATAACAAATACAAAAATAGATGCATCTTGACATACACTTTGGATTATCACATTATCAAAAATGTTATTGAATAAAACTTTGACATTGTCACAGGAAACCCTTTTCTGATTAACATCTTAGGTGAAGCCCCATCGTTTGTTTATAGGAAGGCCACGAGCATTAGAAGTGTTGTCAAATTTAAACCTAGACCATATGAGAGAAACACTAAAAGATATGAAACTAATTGTACATGTTGTATATTTATACAGCAAGGTGATAGTTTTTATTGCCCTTATTTAAAGAAAATCATTAAGACCAGTGCAGGGGATGACTGTAATGCTACAAAAGTAATTTACAGGGCACAGTGCAATGAATGTGATGCATTCTATGTGGGCAAGACTGTAAATAAACTCAAGCAGAGGATTTCATGTCATCTGTCAGAAATCTGCTCTGTATGTAAAAATAATGCACTAGCCAAACACCTTTCTCTTCATAAAAGACACACAGGTTTTAAGTTCCAGATCCTGGATCGCATAGACATGGGTGATCTTGAAGGAGACATCCCGAATATTCTGGAGAAACATAAACTCATGTGACAATTAAAGCTGAACTCCTTTAGGAAGCCTGGACTAAACTACTACTGTTCAATTAAATGTGAACTGGGACTTACAAAATTGCCACATTGTTTACATGACTAATTTTATTTTATTTTATTTTATTTTATTCTACCAGTTAGTTTTAAATACCATTTTAAATCAGTTGTAATCTAAGTGTATATTTTGGTTCCATCATCATACATTTTTTCTTATTATTTTTTCTTTTTCTGGTTCTCTTTTTTTCTACTTTATTCAAAATGATGTGTAATAACAATACTAATTACACAATAATATTTTTATAGATAATTTCTAGGGTTCTTGTATACAGACCTGATGAAGTCTAGAAGGGCAAAAGCAATCTTTGTCAACAATAGGTTATGAATACCATAGTTTTTCCTTTGACCACAGCTGTGCTTAGTTTTCCTGATCCATTGTTGCAAAGGATTCTGGGTAATGTAGTTCATTTGCGACAGTGTGGAGAATATGGTATCCATTCAAGCCCAAAACCAGCGTTTGCAAATTAAAATGAAAGTAAGGCTCTCACATAACAGAATACCTGTGGATTTACTTTTTCCTGACTCAAAAAGTGAAGATTATTGTGTATATGGTGTATGGAAGGTAATTCTAGCCTAGAAATAGTACCACAGGTTAATTGATTATATACAAATGGTAATTTATAGGTGCTGCTTTTTTTTTTCTTGTTCCTTCATAAATATATACAAGCTGGACTAATAAAATCTTCTGGGTTAGAAACTATAGCAGCTGTTGCAGCTGCATTAAATACTCAGCCCATACTAGAAAAAGCAAACCATTGTAGTTAGGTTTGTGTTGTTTTACATAGTGTTAAAATATGCTTTCTTAAGCTTTAAAATAAGTATGCATCAAGTGTAAGCATACCAGTCTTGTACAGCAGAGAATATATAGGAATTCTTTGTTTTTCTGTCTCATATTTTCTTTCTTTTTATGATCACAATGCTGTTTTTTTTTTTGTATATATGCTCAATTCTTACATGTTAAATGGACACCCAGGGGCATAACTGCAGCAGTAAACGCAGACCCAACAAGTAAAAGAACTACTATATATATATATATATATATATATATATATATATATATATATATATATATATATACACACATATATGGAGTATACATATGACCAGCATAACAAGGAACATGCAAACATGCAAACACTGTTTGACAAAACTATATTAACGTAAAATCAGTTGTGCATGTTGTTACTCTTCTATGTGTGAACACAATTAAAATGCAATAGTTTGCTTTGTACTATATTTTGATTAGATTGCTATTTGCCTATTAAGCTAGATATATAAATTTCAGTTAAAATGTGCTCAGTTTAATTATTTTCAAATGAACAAAGGGTTAGAATGCATATCTTTTATACAAACATTTTATATAGCCCACCTAATCATGAAGGGATTCACATCTAGATCAGGGGAGGTCATCGTGCCTCTACTCATCCCTCATCAGGCCCATAATTGAGTACAATGCCCCTTTTGGGATGTACCTTACCAGAGATCTGCAGCAACTGGAAAGACCCCAAAAGTACCTCACCAAGAGGATCAAAGGGCTCAAACAGATGCCATATGCTGCTTGGTTAAAGAAACTCCAGCTCTACTCAGTGGCATACCGCCTTCTCAGAGGCGATCTGTGCCTGATGTATAAAGCCATGTCCAACCCAGAATTAATGGACATGCTGCACCTCAGAAAATCCAAATCCCATCAAGCTACGCGCTAGAGAGACTTGAACCTCAGCACTGAAATAAATAGGACATGCTGGAGGGACAGATTCATAACCCAGAGGCTCCCTTCACTCTGGAATAAAATCCCAGTCCAGGCTAGGCAGAGTCCCTCATTGACTCTCTTCAAGAGGAATCTTGATGAGTGGATGGGAGATCGTAGGTTTACCCCGGGTATCACTTCTGTGTCACTGTTAGACAGAGGCACAGTATACTAACCTCGAAAAAGGGCATAGCAAAATTAATTTAGAATGGGTGGTGAAAGCCAAACACACTCTGGCTAGGCTTATAAATGCCCTAGGGCAGATAGCCTAGTATGAACCTATGAACCTATGATTTGTGTGGGCATACTGTTATGTGTGATGTTTTATTGCTAGGACTTAGAATGACAGAAACCATTTGTATTATAGTTGTTAATATTCCTTTTCCTCTATTTCAGGTAGTAGGCTAGCGTGGGTATGCACGGGGGGGTGGGGTTCTGAAAGGGAGTGATGTCACACTTATATCCACACCATTGATATGTACAGAAAATTCTAATAATTTTGAAATGTTATCTTGTCCCTATATATATATACACTTATTCTGTATATTATACCCTTTAGATAATCTCTGTGGATTCATGGAATGTAAAGGGCTTACAAGATAAAAAAAAAAAGAATCTATTAATGCACTTAATTTTTAAATCTAAGACAGAGATAAATTTCATACAAGAAACGCATATGTTGAAAGAGCAATGGGAGAAAGATACAAAAAAAATGGGTGAAATATATTGTTGCTGCTGGTGACAGTACGGCTTCTAGGGGAGTTGCCATAGTAGTTAAAAAATCTTTTGATGGTAATATATGGAAAGGTAGCTGTGACCCAAATGGTAGATGATGTTATTTTACTTGCGAACTGCCACAGTTTAAAAAACCTTTCTTAGTCCTGAATGTTTATTCCTCATGTTTGCATCAAATAACTTATATATACGAGATATACAGAATCTTAGAGAACTATCCTAATTACTTCTATATCATAGGAGGTGACTGGAATATGTTAATAAATCCAGAACTTGATAGGACAAATAAGAATAACAAGCAATTGGTTCAGCTTACTACACTAATAGCTGAAATAATGGAACATTTTAAGTTAGCTGACCCATTTGAAAACTATAGAAATAGTATAACTACTAGCAAATTTACTTATTATTCACCATATCACAAGTCTTGGTCTAGGATAGATGTATTTTTAATATCTGAAATCTTATTAAATAATACAGTCACATACAATAGTGAACCTAGGACAATATCAGATCATGCAAAGATAAATATTACACTAAAGTTGGGGAGCTCAGTGCAAGGACCCCAAACAGTTATGAACTGGACATTAAATACTAACTTACTAAAGCTTAAAGATGTTTCACAAAATATCATAGACATTCTTACCCAAACTTATAACAACCTAGAAGTAGTAGATATACCATACGACATTCAATGGCAAGCTACAAAAACCACTATTAGGGGTATATTAATTCAAAAAGCTGCTTTCTATAAAAAAAATTAAACAGAGAAAAAGCCATATTAATAGAATCAAAATTAAAAAATATAGAGTCAGAACTGCAAATAAATTATTCACCAGTACTTGAAAGTCAAGTGGTTACTCTACAAGGACAACTACATGAAATTCAAACACAACAGTACTCAATGAAATTAAACTCCTCCACAAATATGCCGAATGGGCTCAATCGCCCTCAAAAGCACTGGCAAGAATCATAAACATTAAGAATCCTCCTACCAAAATAAAGCAACTAAATTATAATAACAAAACTAGAGACAGATGAAGAGATCATTGCAGCTTTTGAAGAGATATACCAAAAACTATATGGCCCCCAAGACCAGTTTAATGAGTCATTATTTCATCAATTTACTGAAGAGTTACAATTTCCAGAACTGAATGAGACACAAATAAATAATCTTAAAGCTTCCTTAAGTGTAGAAGAAATCATTGCTGCTGTAAATATGTTGAAACCAGGTAAATCACCAGGGCCTGATGGTTACGTGGCGGACTTTTACAAGACTTTCAAGAAACTGTTAGCTCCTATACTACTGAAAGTATACAGATACATAATAAAATATGGTACCAAAGACCTGTAAATCAATAACTCAAAAACTATATTTATACCAAAACCCAAATCTGATGCATCAAACCCAAATAACTACAGGTCGATAGTACTCATAAATATTGATATTAAAATTCTTTCTGCAATACTAGCTAGTAGAATCAAACAATTTCTACCTCACATTATATCTTCTGAGCAACTAGGCTTTATGAACAACAGAGAAATATATGATAACAGACTTACTATTGATTCAATCATTAGTTTAAAACGAATAATAAATGCCCTAGCTATGCACTGTCAGTAGATGCAACCAAAGCTTTTGATAGAGTAAAGTTTGATTTTTTTATTAAATATACTCAAGAAATTTAGTATTCCTGAGGGATATATAAACATGGTTAGGGCTTTATACAAGCATGCCACAACAACACTATCTATACATAAAAAAAAATCGAAGCCTATTCAAATAGTGAACGGTACAAGGCAAGGATGCCCACTATCACCATACCTGTTCAATATATACATAGAACCTCTGCTGCTTAAAATATCACAAAGAACTTACACCATATTATGAATATTTCCAAAGTCCCAATAAAGTATACAGCTTTTGCTGACAATCTTAACATTTATTTTGAATTCCCTAATACTGATTTGAATAAGATACTAAACTCCATCGAAAAATTCTCAAAAATATCTAATTATGCGATTAACCCTAATAAATCCATCATATTCCCTATGAATACTCTAGGACATAAGGAATTCTATTTCCCTGAAACTGAAATTAAAGTCAATTATAATCTCAAATATCTGGGTATTATGTTCACTCACCCCCTATCTGACATGACTAAAAACAACTTGTTTAAAACCTGATCTAACATCACTGAAGACACTAAGCGATGGTTAAACCTCAATCTATCTCCACTAGCTAAGGCGGCCATAGTTAAAATGAATATTCTTCCAAGACTATTGTTTCATTTTAGTGCTATTAACCAAAATATACCAAAAAACTTCTTCTCCAAACTTGAAACAGTACTAGGAAAGTTTATTTGGCATCCAAAAAGTACAAGAATAAAATACACTAAATTAACATTACCCAAACAAAAGGGGGGCCTAGGCCTACCTGAATTCCAAACATACTACAACATACTAAACGCTAGTCGAATTATACAAATAGCAAAATTTGAACCATCCAACAAAGCATGGTATCCACTATGGATTAAAATATATTACAATCATCTAATCTCATGCAATTTAAACCCTAGAGCAGTACCCTTTCTAAATTCTAAGACTTTAAAACATTTTAAGGTTCATCCCATAATAATAAGAAACACAGTAATATTTCAAAAGCTGGTAGTCTCCCTAAATCTTAAAGATACTTTGGTATTGGGACAGCCAGTATGCCTTAATCCTAATATTAAATTAAACAATACTATATTAAACCTGAATCAGTATCCAAAAATTAAAAATATCACTGTATGGGACCTATACCAGATCAGAAGTTTCTCAGTTGACAATATTAGACAAAAACATGAAGTAAATAAAAGCTATAATACCATAATTAACCAATTAATATACCTGATCAACACAATCACTATAAATGTCAAAATAGACAACCAAGACATGCAGGTATATCAATAAATTATTATATATTATATCGCATTTGGACAACTGAAACTTGATATTCCAAGTACCTTGTATGTATATTTTCTGTGTCATTCTTTTCTTGTATTTAAATAGAAGTGAAATGCAATAAAAATTATATTTGAAAAAAACAACAATAGGTTATGAAAATAGAATATGATTTTTACAATTGATTTTTTACATGCAAAGTGTATATGTATATATTTATATATATTTTTTATTGCCAAGTAGACTAAGGTTGATATATTTCCAGCCATGTAGTATATTGTCTTGGATAAAATCACAGACTTAATAATCTACTTAATAATCTGGTTAAATAAGAGGTACCACATCATTATAAATTTCATTTAAAGTACATAAGGGTTATATTATTATGACAGCTACTAAGTAGGGCAGGACCAGCTCGAATGTCACACTGATGGGGGAAGGGATGTGAATTTAACATCTGTACCAATAACACTTTGTTTTATAGCACAATAAACCACTCCCTTGCCTGATAAAAAGTATATATATATTTAGAAAGCTTGTGAGGATACTATTAGTCAAATTTTGTTTTACTTGGATTGCTTTTCTGTTTACTTAATAAAGGATTTTCGACTGGAAACAGACTGCCTGCCTTGCTTGGATTACTTTCGAATACTTAGTAATTCTGTACAATTATATATCTTTTATTTTATTTTTACATAATACTAGTTTAAGTTTGTTACTTCTACTACTGTTGTCTGATCTGATTAATATACAGTGATTAACTAGGGAAATATGGTCTGAAAATCTTCCACACAGAGAAGTTTCTTATACAGTCCTGTTTAATATTTCCATACGTACCCAAATCCCTGACTACTGGTTCTACTTTTATGGGTGTACTATCGATGAGATCATTTCCTAGGGTGACTGACTTCTCAAAGAGTACTATTACGCATTTCTTGGCACTGAGTTTTACGTTTTGGCACCAGTCATTTATTTATTTTACATTTGTTAACCGGGTTAGTCTGTCTGAGCTTTTGGCTCATTTTCAGCAGAGACCCAGGGAGAAAAGCTCCTCAGGGAAAACAATTTTACATTTTAGAAACAAAGTGTTAACAATCAGCTTTAGGCTGTTTTTAGCCGAGACCCGACGAGAAATGCTCCTCAGGGAATACAATTTTAAAAACAAAGTATTAACAATCAGCAGAAGAATATGAGACTTGTTACAATATCATTTTAACTGCTTTGTGCAAAATAAATTAATAGTCAGGAAAAAATTTTGAAACAAGTTGCATATCCCTTAAAGTGAGTAGTAGCTAGTTGTTTTGGAGTTTGACGTTAGTGAATTTGACATGTTAGCACTTCCTTAGGTTGCAAGTGTCTTGGTTGAATTCTGTGACTGCTCCTAGTTTGCAATCATCTCCAAACCTGGTCATGCAGAGGCCTTTGACTTCTGAGAAGTAGATGCTAAAAAGGAGTGGGACTAGCACAGTGCTTTGAGAGACTCTGCTAATGACCTGTTTCTTTCTGGAGGTGGTCTCCCCATCCTAACTTCTTTACCAGATAGTTAGCTATGTGTGCCACCACTACACACACAAAAAAAACAAAGAAAAGAAAATTCAAACCCTTTACAGTCATCTTGCATGCACAGCTCTTACGTCCTATTTGAGATCCAGTTGGCTATCCAGAGCATAACACAGGATGTTTTGCCAGTATTCATGAGTTTGTGTACAATGCCTGAGTAAAGTATTGCATGTAATGCCATAACCAGGTTAAGGTAGGCAATATGCATTGTTTTGCCCTCATCCATTGCCTATGTGACCTTCTCAAAGAAGTCCACCAAGCTGAGTAGGCATGATCTGCTGTTGACAAAACTAAATTGGGGAGGTTCCAGTGTTTGAAAGTTTTCTATGCCCTTATTAATCATTTCCATGATAATTCTTTCCATGGTTTAACATATGAGACTAGTCAGACTTATGGGTTTGTAGTTCCTTGTGTCTGTTTATTGCCTGCCCTTATGGTGAAGGATGACATTTGCAGTTCTCTACTTGCATGGCACAAAGCCTGTCTGGAGGCTGTGGTTAAACAGTGGCTCCAGTGGTCCCAGTAAGTCATGTTTTTGGCTATTTAAGAGGCATCCTGGGATATTATCAGACCAGTGTATCTAGTGTCTTTGGCCTTAGACAATGCATCTAAGACCTGCTACCTAATGATAATGATAATTGGGAGAGGTTGTTTGATGGTATTTTTTGGGGAGGACAGGTGAGGGGGGGGGGCTAAAACTGAAGTTGAATTTGTCAGTCAGCAGATTTGCTATATCTTCCATCTCAGTGGAGGTGGCTCTACTTAATCATTTCTGCACTCTACTGACTGCTGCCTATGAGGTTTTGGGATACAGCTAAAGAAAGGCTGTTCTTTGCCTGGAAGACTATCTTTACCTTAAATGTGGCTTTATTAGACTTAATTTGCCCTCTTAGTTGTTTGTTTAGATTGATCTGAGTGTTTTTATCAAGCTTGTTGCACCACTTCCTAATTTTGCCTATGACATTTTTTGTTGTTGTTGTTTAACTTGTTTATGTTTGGATTCCACCATGGCGCCATGTTTTTGAAATTTTATGGGCTTACTTCTGGCCGACACACCCGACTCCAGGCATTTACTGGCATGAATGTACAGGATTTCTATGAACAATTCCACATAGGTAACTTTGTTCTCAGGGTTTGGGGGACTTGAAATTTTGACAGGTTATCATTAAGTGGTTAGAAGTCTGCCTTAGATGAGTTCCTAAATGTTGTGTGGTTAGCCAGGATCACAGAACTGATCTTTATTATGAAGAAGACAGATTTGTGGTCTGATTTTACCAGAAAACACAGCACACCAGGGGGTACAGCATTCTTCTATATTTGTAAGTACCAGGTCAAGTATGATTGCACCTGGTCCAAGGTATTTATGTTCACAACTTCCAGGAATCTCTTGGCTTGTAAATTTGGGGTCAGATATGTACCCCAGTTTATAGTGTGTTAATTGGAGTCACCTATAATGAATTATTGGGTTGAATGCTGAGGGCCTCTAGTAAGTCCAAGTATGAGTTTTGCATTTCTGGGATCATAGAGGGTGACTTGGACCTTGTAAAGCTATGCTATGGGACTCTGCCTATGGAAATCTGGATATGAGAAGCTCAAACACCTCATCATGTTTGAATATTCTTGAGGTGAGTTTGTTGTTGATATAGATTTAGGCACATCTACCTTTGGTGTCTGTTTGCACAGTAGCTGGCCTGATTGCACTGAAGGCTTAAAACCTTGTCACAGTAAATGCACAGATGTCCACTTTCTCCAGAGTGAGAAGAGCCTGGAGGGAGTGGAGTTTCTTGTTTAGCTTCCTGACACTGATCTATAACACCTTTAGATTTCCTAGGCCTGGTTTTGCTATGTCAGAAGGTTTGTCATTGCCTGAAAAAGGCACTGTGTGTGTGTGTGTGTGTGTGTGTGTGTGTGTGTGTGTGTGTGTGTGTGTGTGTGTGTGTGTGTGTGTGTGTGTGTGTGTGTGTGTGTGTGTGTGTGTGTGTGTCTGTGTGTGTGTGTGTATGTGTGTGTGCGCACGCGCGCGTGTGTGTGTGTGTGTGTGTGTGTGTGTGTGTGTGTGTGTGTGTGTGTGCCTGTGTGTGTGCGTGTCTGTGTATTAGAAATCCTAGCGGTTACAGGTGCAAGCTATCCTTGGCAAAGCAATGTGGTTTGATAATCATATCCTCCCATGCTGACTAATATTGCACTCCATTGTAATGACATCAGAAACTAAGGCAATTATTGAGGTCAATCATCTTTTGCTCATATGTGGAATCATCCTTGGATTTGAAGATGACAGTGTCATATGTATATACTATGATTGTAATGTGAGGTAGGTCATAAAGAGTGTATTAATGAATATGGAGAAAAGAGAAGGTATATGGGTGGATCCCTGACTGACACCAATAAGAAGTTATGCTGCAGTAGGGAGGAACGTTCTTAATTTCATCTTAAAGATTATTTTGGGGAAAAACGTCATTAAACCAGGGCAGGGAGTCTTCTGTAATGCCAGTTTCTGTAAATTTGTTTAGTAGCAGTGAGTGGTCAATTAGACTGAATATTTTTTGTTAAATATATATAGATACTGCCCTGGTAAGATTACATTTACCCATGTTTCTCATGATTGCATCATTTAGAGTTCAGGGAGCTGTCATTGTATTGCAACTATCCCAGAGCCCATGTTGCTTTTTGTTGAGAAGAGGAATGCTGAATGATATTGTCCATAAATTGAGTGTGGGTTATTTTCTCTAGGTTTTTTTTCCCAAATGTGGGATTTATAGAAACAGAAGTAAAATAAGAGGAGTTTCAGGTTTCTTTTATTTTGGAATAGGTATAGTTATGGCTTCTTTCCAGATGTTAGGCATGCTATTATTTGCAAGATGGAGATTTTAAGTATGAACAAGGGGAGTGGTTAGGAAGTCTTTGAACAGATGGATGAACGCAAGGTAAATGTTGTCTGACCCAAGTGATGAGTGAGTGGGAATTTGGTCTAGCAGACATTCAGTGTCTTTGTGTCTATTGTGTTTAAAGTAGAAATGGGGAGAAGTGTGTGTGTGTGCGTGTGTGTTTGTGTGTGTGTGTGTCTGTGTGTGTGTGTGTGGGGGGGGGGAGTAGTTGTACTAGCTGTGGTGGGAGGTGACAGGGAATGTAGACTTTTGGTACACTGCTGAATTCCTGCAGAGAGTCTGTGGTTATAAGATTGGTGTTGTTGCAATTTAGGACTTTACAGGAAGTGCTGTTTTGAGTCTTGCATCCTGTAGGTAGACTTATTTCACAACAGAAATATTTAGATTTGTTCAGGAGGAAATTATGCATTTTCTTGTATTAACCATTCTTACGTCTGAAGATATCTTGTTTGGAGAGATTTTGGAATATAGTGAAATGAGAATGACATTGATTGGCAGGGTTTTCTTTCCAGTTAAAGCAAGCTTTGTCTCTCAGTTGTACGAGTTGCTTGAATTTTTATATAATTATATTTGGAGGGTTTAATAATTGCAGTAATGGAGGAACGTATTTCTTTGAAGGTTGAGAAGGGTTTGGCTTAACTCATTACATCTGAGTGATGCTTCCAGGTGCATCTGCAGCTAACTTCTGCTGACACCTCTAGGTGTCAAATATTGCTTGTTCATATGTGCATCAGTAATTCCAAAACCAGGCTATATTCAAGGTTTTTAAATATTTCATCTTAAAGCTTACACAATAGCAAACTCAACTGTATTAATATTTGACCTCTGTCTAGTGCAGGTAAATAGATATTAACTGTTGTTTTTATTATATTAATTTATATAGACATAATTGTTACATTTTTGTAAATATCTCAACAGCCAAGTAACACAGACACTCCTTAGCCTCATATGAAAGCTCTCTGATAGATGAAGAAAATGCTGATGACAATATGTGTGTAACTTGAGCGGTTGCTGAGTTATTGTAAGTTGTTTACAACATATTACAAATGTAGTAGTTACTGTGTTTACTGTGACTTATAAAATTCAGTTTAGGACCTAGAACCTAAAGAATGCTACCACTATAAAAATAGTTTGTGCCGAAGAGTTTGTCATGTATCCTTCTTTCATAATCTTTATGGTTCGAGAGATATGAACATTTGTTTGAAATGTGAGGACATCATTTGATTCTGAGAAAAGGCTTAGGCTCGGCCCACTGGAAGTTGCAGTGCAAACTTCCAGAGCACCAGTGGATAAACTGAAGTTCCTTAACAGCTTTGAAAAGTGTTCTGTTTTCCTGTTGACTGATCTTTTCATTGTTCCTCTCAGGTAAGAGTTATCATGCAAGTAGTATTTGTGTTATAATGATTTCCTCACTCCTTTTTCCTACAGCCGCCCTGATATGTGAAGGTCTTAGTATGTCAGGTAATACTTCCATGCACGCTCATTTCCATCTACTGCAGTCACTGCCTGCAGAATGTAGACATCATGCTCCCTGGGATGCCTCTCTGCCCACAGCACACAATGCCCAGTGAGTTTACCCATCCTGTCCACTGGAATGTATCTCTTCCTACAACGCACACTACTGTGCATGTCCTGCTCCTTAGGATGCATCGTTGCCTACAGTGAACAATCCATGGTGAATGCACATGTCCTGGCTCTTCGCTTGCATGTTTGTCTACAGCTCACACTGTCTGGTGAGTCTTTATGTCCTGCTTCTTTAGGTGCATCTCTACCTGAAGAACACTCTGCCTGGTGAGTGTCCACTTTCTGGTCATAGGGACATGCCTCTACCAACAGCACACACTGGCTGGTGATTGTGCATGTCCTGTACCTTGGAGTGCCTCTCCATGTTTATAAAATACTGCCTGGTGATTGTGTAAGTCCTGGTCCTTGTGATGTAGTTCTCTCCCCAAAGAACACACTGTATGTGAGTGTGCAAGTCCTGGTCCTTGTGATGCAGCACTCTCCCTCCAGTATGAAATGCCTGGTGAGTATGCATATCTTGTTCCTTGGTATGCGTCTCTTCTTACAGATCTCACTGCCTGGTGTGTGTGCACATTTTGGTCATGGGAATGCCCCTCTGCCAGCAGCAGACACTGCTTGTTGAGTGTACATGCCATGTACCTTGAGGTGCATCTGTGCCTACAGCAGACACTGCCTCTTAAGTGTGCACATCCTAATCCTTCAGCATACACTGATTGGTGAGAGTGCACTTCTTATGCAGTGGGATTATCTTCTGTCAAAAGCACACACTTCATGGTGAGTGTGCACATCCTGATCATTGTGATGCATCTCAGCCTATAGTAGGCACTGCATGGTGAGTGTGCACATCTTGATCATTGTGATGGATCTCAGCCTACAGTAGGCAATGCATGGTGAGTGTGCACATCCTGATCATTGTGATGCATCTCAGCCTACAGTAGACATTGCATGGTGAGTGTGCACATCCTGATCATTGTGATGCACCTCAGCCTACAGTAGACACTGCATGGTGAGTGTGCACATCCTGATCATTGTGATGCATCTCAGCCTACAGTAGACATTGCATGGTGAGTGTGCACATCCTGATCATTGTGATGCATCTCAGCCTACAGTAGACACTGCATGGTGAGTGTGCACATGTCCTGATCCTCAGAATACATCTCTACATGCATGTCCTGGTCTATGGAATGCATCTCTACATGCTGAGTTTGCTTATTCTCATCTATGGGCTACATGTCTGATTAAAACACACTGTGTAGTGAGTGTGCAGGTCTTGCTTCTTGAGCAGCATCCCTGCCTACAGCATTAATTTCCCGGTAAGTGTGTACATCCTGATCATTTATATGTATCTCTACCTACAGCACACATTGCCTGGTGAGAGTGCATGTCCTGGTCCCCATACTGCTTCTCTACCTGTATGTTCTAGTCAATGGAATGCATTTGTACCTATTGAGTGTGCTCATCCTGGTCTTTGGGTAACACCTTTGACTACTACACTCACTGCTGAGTAAGTGTGTAGGTCCTAGTCCTTTGGGAGGGAGTATATCTGCCTCCAGCACACTCCCTTGTAAGAGTGCTAGTCCTGACCCTTGGAATGCATCTCTGCCTACTGTGCACATGCCCTGGTCAAATGTTCACATCCTGGTTATCATCATCAGCAGCAGCAAAACTCTTTTCCAGTTTTATACATGGGTCTGAATGACCTGTCAACTGTCTGTCTTTCTTGATTGAATGCCACTCTCCTACCTCTTTCAACAGTCATGCCTGACTGTAGCAGGTGCTCTCTAACATAACACAGCTATCTCTTTGCTGAATGTCCTCATTTCCTTTTGACTTCTTCCTGTCCATCCTGGAGAAACTCAAGCTCTGGTGTCTTTCTATTTTAGACTTCTAGCATTGAGCAGTGCCTCCATGAATCTCTCTCTCTCTCTATCCATCCATCCATATACATAAATATATATATATATATATATATATATATATATATATATATATATATATATATTTATATGTATATATATATATATATAGAGAGAGAGAGAGAGAGGGAGAGAGAGGGGGAGAGATATACGTAAATATAGATACACATGTAGAGAGACTGAGAGTGAGATGGAACTCAAATCAAATTAGATGCCATTTTAAACAGATTGCTTCTTAGGCCATACAGAATCACAGAATGCCAGTTTGTTTTCATACAGAGTTTTTTTCTTAAATAATAGACAATGACAGATAGTTACAAAGATAGATACATAGACATACAGGCAGACAGTTGGATGTCTAAAGCAAATAAATAAAGTAAAAAATGAAGTAATATAAATGAAAATAATGCCTTAAATAGACAATATAGAAATGGATGTGCAGAGTATATCTTTTTATTTCTTATTTTAGTTATATGCAGACCTTCACTAGAATCCACTATGGCTGCCTGTTATTTATGTTAAAATCATTTTAGCCGATGCTTTCTTGCATACTGATTTCCTTTATCTGCTGTCAGCTTGTCTGTTATCCTTAATAGTTAAGGAGTGCAAAGCTGACAATGTTGGATTGCTACTGATTAGAGTCAATATATGCATGATGTTTTGGGATATAGGGTTTTGAGAACATTTTGAAAAGCAGGAAAATGATAAATTTTACATTTGATTAGTTCTTTATATTCTTTTTGCATAACTATTAAATATTCTGTTTCCGTGGTGACCTTTGGCTGATCCTAGCATAACGGTATACATTTTATAGTTCTTCTTTCATTTGAAAGTAATTAGCATGGAGATGCTGTTTTCATGACTCGATTATCTCCTAGTAATAAAAGTTCATCTCATCAACCTACCAACTCTTTTCAATTTTTGTTGTCCTGATAGCTTATTAACATGGGATGGTTTATATTGCATGTTATTTTTTTTTTTCCAGTTTTATGACAGAGCATGCATATTTCATTAACTTCATAGATTCTGTTTAAAATGAACAGGCATCTGAAGTTAGTATAGTGGGTAAGGTCAAAAGTGCTGATATTGATAACTATTCTCATCCATAAGTTTCTTGTTCTGAGTTTTGGAATCCTGTATAATTATTGAAGTACCGACTGACTTCTGTTAGCTGTCATACGTTATATATACTGGAATGTGTCTTCCCAGTTATGTATCTGTATAACATCCTCATGTTACAGCATTACTTACATTGGAAGGACATAGCAGAATTCTGTGACATATTTTCTCTAAGTTCTACCAAAATGGGTCCCATCACAACATGTATTCATTTGAGCTGCATTTGACACACATTCAAAAGGATTAGTGGTCCATACAGATGCTGTGACACTCTCGGATGGCAGCACACTACAGTAACAGACTATAGGCTTGCAAACCTTTTTCATTGCAGGCTAAACAACACAATTGCTACTAAACATATTTCACTGACTGGTATTCATTCGGTCTCTGAAGTATTCACTGATACGGTGAAAATTACTGGGACTGTTGCTGAGGGTGCAGTCCTTTTACCCTGAGATGCAATGAAATCAGACTTGATAATATTCTATAAAGGTACTGCATTGCACAGAGAAATATCTTTGTTCAATTTTTGAAGCAGTTACATTTTGTTTGATTTAAGCAGCCTCTGCATGAGAAGGTAACATTCAAAGGCATGACTTTTCATCATACTTATAAGAAAATATTTTGATCACATAACTCATACAACTCATTTCTCCAACATAGTGCTCACACCTGTAAGCCTGGAATTTCCTGCTTATTTGCTTTTTATTTACTTGACAAGCAAACATTTATAAATGCATTTAAATAAATACACAGACAATACTCTCAAAATACCTTTCAAATGGTTGGCCTTACTTTAAGATATGCAAGGTCATTTTTAGAGGAGAACTCTACAAAATCGAATTGTTTAAAGTGAGTACAAGTGGAATATCAAAGCAGAGTTCCTGAACATTATTGCAAGAGACTCTGGAGGTTCTGTAATGTTCCTTATTACTATGAGAAAGTAACATTATATGCGGCTTTAATATATAACTATGGGAAAATTAATTGTTGTAGGTGTAATGAAGTCTCTAACAGAGACTGGTTTCATATTATATTGGATTGTAAAATAGTAACTCCTTTATGGGTTGAATTTAGAAATGTTGCCCAAGCTTTGCAGACAGATCTCTTCTTCTTTTGGCTGTTCCCATTAGGGGTTACCACAGCAGATCATCTGTTTCCATTTCTTCCTGTCCTCTGCATATTGCTCTGTCACACCAACCGCCTGCATGTCCTCTCTCACCATGTCTTTAAACCTTATCTTAGGCCTTCCTCTTTTCCTCTTACCTGGCAGTTCCATCCTTAGCATCCTTTTCCCAATATACCCATCATCACTCCTCAGCATATGTCCAAATCAACACAATCTTGCCTCTCTGACTTTGTCTCCAAACCATCCAACCTGAGCTGACCCTCTAATACACTGATTCCTAATCCTGTCCATCCTTGTCACACCCAGTGCAAATCTTAACATCTTTAACTCTGCCACTTCCAGCTCTGACTCCAGCCTTTTTGTCAATGCCACTGTCTCCGACCCACACAACATAACTGGTCTCACTGCCCTCTTGTAAATCTTATCTTTCACTCTTACTGGTACCCGTCTCTCACAAATCACTCCTGACACTCTTCTTCACCCATTCCACCCTGCCTGTACTTTCTTCTTCACCTCTCTTCCACACTCATCATTACTCTGAACTGTTGATCCCAAGTACTTCAACTCATCCACCTTCACCAACTCTACTCCCTGCATCCTCACCATTCCTCTATCCTCCCTCTCATTGACACATATTCTGTCCTAGTCCTGCTGACCTTCATTCCTCTCCTCTCTAGAGCATATGGGTGGCGCAGTGGTGCAGCGGTTAACATTGTCGCCTCATAGCAAGAGGTTCACCGGTTCGATTCTCGGCTGGGGTGCCTTCTGTGTGGAGTTTGCATGTTCTCCCTGTGTTCACGTGGGTTTCCACCGGGTACTCCAGTTTCCTCCCACATTCCAAAGACATGCATCTGGAGCATTTCTTTCTGGGCCTCCGCTGAAAACAGGCTCTGTGGAACCTAGTCGGACTTTCCCAGTCAACAAATGATAAATAAAAAAAATAAATAAAATCTCCACCTCTCCAGGGTCTCCTCAACCTGGTCCCTACTCTCACTACAGATCACAATGTCATCTGTAAACATCATAGTCCATGGGGCCTCCTGTCTGATCTCGTCTGTCAACCTGTCCATTACCACTGCAAATAAGAAAGGGCTCAGACCTGATCCTTGGTGTAATCCCACCTCCACCTTAAACGGATCTGTCACTCCCACTGCAGACTTCACCACTGTCACACTACCTTTGTACATATCCTGTACCACTCTTACATACTTCTCTGCCACTCCTGACTTCCTCATACAATACCACAACTCCTCTCTAGACACCCTATCATATGCTTTCTCCAAGTCCAGAAAGACACAATGCAACTCCTTCTGACCTTCTCTGTATTTCTCCAACAACACTCTCAGAGCAAACATTGCATCTGTAGTGCTCTTTCCTGGCATGAAACCATACTGCTGATCACTAATCATCACCTCCCTTCTTAACCTAGCTTCCACTACTCTTTCCCATAACTTCAAGCTGTGACTGATCAGTTATATCCCTCTGTAGTTACTACAACTCTGCACATCACCTTATTCTTAAAATAGGTACCAAAACACTTTTTCTCCACTCCTCAGGCATCCTCTGACTTTCCAAGATTTCAGTAAACAATCTGGTTAAGAACTCCACTGCCATTTCTCCGAAGCACCTCTATGCTTCTACTGGTACGTCATCTGGACCAACAGCCTTTCCATTCTTCATCCTCTTCACAGCTGTCCATACTTCCTCCTTGCTAATCTGTTTCACTTCCTGATTCACTATCCCTACATCATCCAACTTTCTTGCTCTCTCTCATTCTCTTCATTCATCAGCCCATCAAGGTACGCTTTCCATCTGCTCAACACACTCTCCTCACTTGTGAGTACATTTCACTCACTATCCTTTATCACCCTTACCTGCTGCACATCTTTCCCAGCTCGGTCCCTCTGTCTAGCCAATTGGTACAGGTCCTTTTCTCCCTCTTTAGTGTCCAACCTTTCATACAATTCTTCATATGCCTTATCCTTAGCCTTCGCCACCTCTCTCTTTGCCATGCACCTCATCTCCTTATACTCCTGTTTACTTTCTTCATCTTTCTGACAATCCCATTTCTTCTTTGCCAGCCTCTTCCTCTGTATACTCTCCTGTACTTCCTCATTCCACCACCATGTCTCCTTGTCCTCCTTCCTCTGTCCAGATCTCACACCAAGCACCTTTCTAGCTGTCTCCCTTACCCTCTCTGCTGTAGTTACCCAGCTATTCGATAACTCTTCACTGCCCCCCAGTGCCTGTTTTAACTCTTCCCTGAACTCCACATCACAATCACCATTTTTCAACTTCCACCATTTCATCCTTGGCACTACTCTCACACTTGTCCTCCTCTTCTTGATCACCAACATCATCCTACAGACCACCATTCCATGCTGCCTAACTACTACTAGCTTTGCAGACAAATAATTGTATCATTTCTATCTCCTTGATCATATTTAAAGCTTCAGTTCTGGATTCTGTTCCTAGGGTGCAGGTGCCTCTCCTTTGGTCCATTTTAGCTATAGCAAAAAAAATAGACACAAAGAATTAGAAATGTAAAACTACACTTTTTTCACTGAATTTATTAATTTAGCATAACATTTCTGAAAGAATTGCCAACTGCCAAAATGAGAACTTTGAATTTTACTCACAGTTTAGATTTTAGTCAAAATTAAGTGATTTATTTGATAAATTGTAATGATTTAGTTTTCTCTGTTTGATTTTGTTGTGGGCAACTCTAAATAGTTATGTTTTTGTTATATTTATCTTTAAATAATTTTGTACAATCTTTGTTTTAAAATTATAAAAAGTTGTTTACAAAAAGAAGTAACATTCTCTATAACTATAAGTAGTCAGAATGCTACTGTGTATCATGTTAGCAGCAAGAGTTTGTGTGAACTAGGCAGAAAAGATAAAGAGAAAACAATAGTATTCTCAGTTCATGTCATGAGAATTCCTGCACAAAAACTGGGAAATGCAGAGGAACTAAAAAGAAAAACATAGAAAGAAGAATACAATATGTATACTATACCATCTCAAGCAAAAGAAAAGGCTTGCAGAGCACTAAAAATTCAGATGGGTAAAGCATTTCCAGCTTCATTAACAAAAGATACAACATACATCCACAACTGTTACAAAGAAGAAAATAACTAACTAAATAAATGAATAAATAGATATATAGATAGATAAATAACAAACAAATAAATAAATAAGGGGAATAATAAAGACTGAAAATAAAATTTCAGAGTAAGCTATCCATTTTTTTTTGTTATTCAGGTATAACACAATGGCATGCATCTCTTTTTTTAAGGAGGGACTTAGGAGCACTGCTTTTTTATGTGATTTAGTTATAGTCAGATAGTAACAAACAGTGAGGGAGGCAAGATAAGGTTTGCTATCAGCTCACAGACTTAAGTTGTTATGATAGAATGATAGACAATATTTATTAAAGAGGAAGGAAAAGGTAACAGTGAGCACAAATCAAAACTAGAAGTGGTCACAAGAACAAGCAAATGAAAAGTTAGAGCAGATAGTTCTGTCAGATGCTACTTCCTGCCTAGAGGAGCACATCCTGATGTCACACTTCCTTGTGTCTACTTTGTTGCTTAATTAGTGAGTTGCTTTGGGGTGTGGATTGATGTAGATTGCCTGTCCTCATTGTTACCTTGCTGTGGGATTGACATGATGCCTGTTTTACGCAGTGCATGCTTGAGACTACTAGTGCACCATAAATAACAGCACGGTGTGAAAAAGTTCCCTTTTAAAATAATAATAATAGTTTTGATGTCACAACTTCTTGTATGAATGAAAATAACAAATGCATTAACTCTGCTCCTGTTTTATGCAAATGACGATGAATAAACTGTGTGTCTTTGTGTTACCTTTATGGCCTTTCCAAAGCTGATTACTCACCATACACAGACAAGATCTTCTTTAATCACAAAAATGCTGAAGGATTTGCAAGCCTACTTGTATTTTTTAACTTTAGCTTCTCTTTTGCACTTCTTTGTCTTACCTAAGTTTATATGGACATCATCTTGTGGGCAGATGTTCTAAAAGATGAAGTTGGCCTTAGGTGGATCCTTGCAAAAACTAGTCATAATTATACACAGTAATTTATCTTGCAGGTAGGTGGTTTAAACCATAAACTGGGGCCTGTACTCAGCCAGGAGTTCTTGGAAATAAGAAGAATATCCTGTTAGTATACGTTATTCATAAATGCCATCCAAGAGAGCAATGGTATGCAGCAGTGGAGAAGTATTTTAAGAGTAGATTGAACTCCCAAATGTTTCAACTGTAGCTAAAAGGTAGGAAATTAGCATAGGTTGCCAGTCACATCTCCTTAAAGTGTTTAGACAGAAACAGTGGCAAAACAGTAAGCTCCTAACTGAAGCTTGGGATTATAGACCTCTGACATGACCATTCTGCATAAGAGTGGTGCTACTAATGTAAATTCATGTAACCTTTTATTTTAGGGAACTGGTAAGGAGAAGAAGTAATTATCTTTGATACCTAGGCTATTCTCGTGGGGTTCTTCAGAAAAACTCACTTGGGATCTAGAAAATATGTAAGAGATAAGAAAGACCAGCACTGGTCTAAATTGTTTTCCCCAGAAAAATGTATAATGCTATATGAAATGTAATTGTGTTACAGATAAACCATGTACCATGTGGTACATATCCAGCTGTATACGAATGGCATATATTTTTTTCTACAGAACTGTAGTTTGTCTTTGAACATGAATCTGTTCTCAAGGAGAGTTACATTAGCAAAGTTTATTAAAGACTGCTAAAGCATCAGTCAGCTGTACAACCCTGCAGTAGGAAACTTACTTTTGAATACTGAAGTTAACTGGAAATCAGAGTCTTGGAGATTCTGAAAGGGATGGGATTTTTTCTAAACAGAATACTGTTAACTATATTTTCAAGTGTTCCCTCATTTTAGGACTTCAAACTTGTTCTTTTGTAAGTACTGTGAGTTTTCTACTTTCAAACTGCAGCAGTTGCAATATTACTTATGGCTTGTTTCTTAACTACAGAGATGACTTTTGTTTTTGGACCATGAGTTAATTTCTGTAATATATAGCCTGTCAGTTTTCTTTATCTATCTATCTATCTATCTATCTATCTATCTATCTATCTATCTATCTATCTATCTATCTATCTATCTATCTATCTATCTGTCTGTCTGTCTGTCTGTCTATCTATCTATCTATCTATCTATCTATCTATCTATCTGTCTATCTATCTATCTGTCTATCTGTTTATTTAATCATTTATAAGAAGTATATATTACAGCTCTACAGGCATGAGGCAGTATCTAGTGTTCAAATGACAACACATGACTTCAGTTTCCCAATTTTGTTGTTGTTTGTCTTTCGGCTTTTCCTGGTAAGGGGTCACCACAGCGGAACTCCGGTCTGCTAATGACTGGCAGTAGATTTTTATGAAACGCCGAGGTTCCAGCTCGATGCCCAACCTTCAATGAAGGCATGCCCATTTACACACGCATGTCTTTCGAATGTTACCCAACCATGGGGAGGACATGCAGACTCCACACAGAAGGCACTCCCAAGCCCAGCCAAGAATCGAACGGGAGAACCTCTTGCTGTGAGGTAACAACGTTACCGCCGTACCACTGTGGCTATTACTTCAGTTTCCCAATACAAATTAAAAAACACTTTAGCAAAACCCACAACCACTTAAAACAGTATTAAGCATACAAACAACACAGTAGTCTGTTATAATTCCTGGAGGTATTAACTGCAGTAGTAAAAAGCAAGTATATTAAAATAAAAAGTTGATATATGTATCTGTTTATATTAATACAACAGAAAAAAATTAAAAATATATAATAATAAAGAGGAGGTGAAGTTCCCAAAGGGGTCCTGTCTGAGTCTAGAGGCTGTAATTAACAAATGCAGGCTGATATAACACCTATCCTCAGTGATCACTAAAGCACAAACCAAGAGCAACACTTAACATCACACATAAGCCTACATCTAATGATCCCCCAAGAACAATGCCCGTAAGGCAAGTAAACACATTACTTAGTACTCTTGTTGTAGGGGATTTTCTTGTACAACATACAGATATTCCTCTCACCAGGCTGGACAAGGAGAAGATAAAGGTTATTTGCTTGTATGGAGCTAGGATCCACTATATCATGCATGCACTCAAGTCACTTTACCAACATGATTCTCTCCGTGATTTTAATAACTGGGTTAGTTTTTGGTGTCACTCCAAGGGAATCCAATATCTATCAACATTGGAGGACATGGCTAACACACCACTTTCCTTTGCCAAAAATGTTCTGCACCTGCCCCCCCCCCCCCCAGGCTTTCAGATATTGGTTAAAACTTTATTCATCCTCCTAGAAGCTTTTTAGGCTATGTCAAAATGATAAAACTACCAGCATGGTACAGGAAACTCAAGGCAGCCATGAGTTGTTATTGCTTAGTGTTGGAGGCCTGGATGGGAGGGGGGGGGGTGCAATCCATGCAAGCTCTCTTCACTCAGTAGAGTTTGGGAATCTGTGCTGTTGCTGAAAATTGGTTTGCGAGCATGGAGGGTACTCCAGCAGTGGCGAGATGCAGTGTCTTCCTCAAGTTATGACCAATGGCGATTCAGATGGAGGCGGGGGGGTGAAGGTGTCTCAATCTATGTTGGTGGCAAATGTGGCTCTGGATTGTTTGGACTAGGTAGTGGCCTGGGGTTCTTCTGAACAGTGGCCTCCATGGACAGGGTTCCTTGCCATGTCTTGGCTGGCTGCAGGTCACCCTCTTTGATCCACAAAAATCAGTGCTCTTGCTTGGCCCTGCTGGAGGCAATCACCAGCCATCCAAGTGGCCTATTCATGGGAGACTTTGACTACTCCTCTTTGGAATGGATTGCATTGCACTTCCTCTGTCTCACAGATACAGTGTTCTTTGACTTTGTCCGCTTGGACCCTCTGGACTGGGCGGTGCTCTGTCTAAACAGAAGGATGGGTATGTTATGCCTAGTTCCTGCCAGTGTGTGGCAGCCTTGTGTCCCCCTATGTTGTGTCATTGTTGGTAGGGTTGGGCTGTGGGGCTATCCCTCTTAAGGTGGAAGAAGTCCCAGAAAACCTAAATAGTCCCATAGTAGTTGGGAACTGTTCTATGGTGGGCTGCATCCTATTGGATGACAGTTTGTCGGGGTTCATGGCTCCCCTAGACCATGATAACATGGCTGCCTGTGCAGAGTTTTATGTTGAGAACCTGTGCAAATATATGGGTGGCTGGGTTGAGGCTGCTGTGCCTACCAGAGATGGGCCCAGATCTGTGCCCCTCTAGTGCCAGACTGGAAGGATAACAAAGTTGCTGTATGCAGACAGTGTGACATTACAGGCAGACTCTGAGCAAGAACTTTAGCAAATGATAAGAGGAATGGAATGCAAAACTGAAGGCAGAAGGAATGAAACTGAGTACAGATAAGACAGTTGTAATGACAGCGAATGGAGAAAATCAGTTGAAACTGAGGACTGATATAAAAGGGAATATATTGGAAGAGGTTAAGAGCTTCAAGAATCTGGGAGGGGTAGTTGATCAGAAGGAGAGTCTGAATGAAGTGGTCAAAGATAGAATCAGAGTGGCAGCAGCAACTGGCTTAGTGTGTCAGGGGTAGTGTATGACAGAAGAATGACAGGGAAGCTGAAAAGTAAGCTGTACAAAACAGCGGTGTCACCAGTTCTCTATAGCACAGAAAAGTGTGCAGTGAAGGCAGAGCAAGTGAGTAAGGCAGAGGTAATGGAAATGAAGTGCCTGAGACAGGTTTTAGGATGCACATTGTGGGACAAAGAAATGAGAACATAAAGCAAAAGCCGGCTTTCTAAGCTAGTATAGTCTAGTTTTCAGGCTAGTGCTGAATTTAGGGCTGTGTTACAAGTTTCTGAGTTGCCCATACCTTACTTGGATAGAGGGAAGTTTCTCTGTTCACCTGTGAGAGAGGGGAACTTTGAGCAGCCATCTGTCCCCAGAGAGTGGTTCCAGCCCAGAAGTTAGTAGTTTAAAAACCGTGTTTGCACTGTTTGTGCACCAGGCAGCACTGGTTAGCTAGGGTTAAATTATTCCCGGCTCCACTAAGTCTCCTCTTCAGTTTTTCACTTGAAACTAGTCTAACTCTCAACTTAAGCACTCAAAAAGCATCCTACAGTCCAGCACTTGCTCAGACCTAATAGCAAGCACTAATATACCTCAACACTTGACTGCCCAGCAGGGCAAGGCTCTTTATCCACCCCTCACCAACCAAGCAACTAAGCAGCTCACCCTACTATTCAGGCTTGACCAAAGGGCAACTTCAGGTGTACTCTCCAGTCCAGCTGGTGAATCTGGGTATCCTGAGGCAATGTTACAACTGCCTCATGTACACAGACAGCCCTCTCCTCCTACCACAAAATACTAACATATACGAGAGATGCAATTATACAGCCAAACTGGAGGCTAAGGTCTCTCCACCCAAGACTGGAACAGACAGTCATGAGGAGAAGGTTTTTGCTTGCACCACACCTCCAGCCTTACATAGATCTCCTAAACCAACACTGGCAAAAAATACACATAAATACACTAAATCATACTCGGAGGCTCTAAATAAAAACCTGCAAAAGCATCAGAGAGCTCCAAAGCAGACACCCACAAAACTTGCACCTCCCATCACAAACCAGACAACACATAAAACACAAAATCAATGTGCTGCACAATCACAGACCTCAAGGCGAAATAACATACCTAACACACTAGTAATAGGCGACTCAAGAGTCAGGCACACTGACACTCCACTCACTAGGCTGGACAAGGAGAAGGTTACTGTTAGCTGCCTATCGGGAGCCAGAATCCGACACATAACTCAAGCACTCAGGTCACTCCAGAACAAGTACAAATATGACTCTGTCATTGTTCATGTTGGTGTGAATGACCTGAAATGTACCTCCCTGGACTACATGAAAAGAGACATGGAAAAGCTCTCTGATCATGTAGCCCAGGCGGGTATGTCCCTGACCCTGAGTAGCATCCTGCTCTCATCAAGAATGATACCTCAGTATAAAGAGAAAATGATCAATTTCAACAATTGGCTAAGCTTCTGGTGTCATTCAAAGGGGACCCAGTGTCTGTCAGCCTGGGATGACATGCTCAACAGGCCGCGTTGCTTCGCAACAGATGGCTTGCACCTGCCACCCCTTGGCTTTGGAATACTGGCCAAGGCTCTTGCTGCCCCTATAGTGCCTTTTTTAGGAAAGGCTCAAAATTCAAACCCACCACCGTAAACAGCACAAGTAAAAAAATGAGGGTTATGCTACTCAACGCCAGGAGTTTAAATCTCAAAATGCATGCGCTCAAAGCACATCTAAGTATGGAGAATGTCAACAGTAACTGAAACCTGGTTCAAGGCTCCAGAGAGCACTCCAGCACTACTGGGCTACAACTCATACCACACATTTCGGCCACAGAACACGGACCGAAACACAAAAGGAGGGGGTGTATCCATATTCATCAAGGATACTCACACCTCCAGGTTAGTGGTGCAGCATGATACCTCTGAGATCATCCATGTGCAACTAACATCGGGCAAATCTGCAATGCAAATTGTGGTCTGCTACAGATCACCCTCCATGTCCCAGGACCACCACTCCACCTTTCTGGAGACACTGGAAAACATGAAGGTCCTACCAAACACCCTCATATTGTTCGATTTCAATTACCCTACTATTAACTGGGAAAAATACTTGAGTACAAATTCCCAGGCTCAGCGCTTCCTGGAATTTATCAACTCAAATGCCCTGGATCAGCTGGTGAACTTCCCTACCAGAGGCCACAACATATTGGACCTGGTCATCACCAACATGGGCGACAAGTGTTCTGTACCGGAGGTCAACCCATCACTGGTTAGATCAGACCATAAACTAATCACCTTGGATGTCCACACCCTACCACAACCCCCAACCAAGGAAATCACAGTGAAAAACTTTTCTAAAGCAAACTTCACCTTACTTAAGGCAGAGGTGGTAAGTTTCACAGCCCCCACACTAAAGGATAATACTGCCCAAGCTGCAAAATCCTTTACAATTGCACTCTGTGAGCACCTGCAATGATACATGGATCGTGCCATCCCTAGCAAGACCAAGACTTACTCCCCTAAGAGAAGGAAACCAGTCTGATGGACCCCTGCCATAAACAGGTTATACAACAGAAGGAAGAAACTAGTTCATAAAAAAAGCAAATCCCAAGAAAGAAAGACATCCCTGATCAGTATCAGTAAGAAACTAAGGTCCCTCATAAAATCATCCAAGGCTAACTTTGAAAGAAAAATAACCAAGGATTCAAAAGATAACCACAAAACCTTCTTTAGCTATGTCAAGAATCTAAGTGACAACTCACAGATATGCTCTGAGCTAGTGCAAAATAGCACAAAATGTACTGAACCTACTGATATTGCCAGCATCCTGGCAGATAGATTCAGTGCAAACTTCACCTCCCTCTCACCTTCAAAAGGGCCCACAACAATACTGGAAAAGTATAGTGTCCCAGAAATCACAGAAGCACAGGTGAAAACAGCCCTTTCAAAAGCCAAAACACAGCATCAATGGGGCCAGATGGTGTCCTAGGCTGCGTCTTGCACAAACTACAGAAAGAACTAACCCCACACCTAAACACGCTGTTCAAACTCAGCCTCTCCACAGGCTACGTGCCCATAGAATGGCACACAGCAATGGTTATTCCGCTCCACAAAGGAGGGGCCACAACTGACCCTGGTAACTATCTCCCCATAAGCCTGACTAGCCTAGTCTGCAAGGCTATGGAGTGCATCATCATGGAACTCATTAAGAAAGACATTGGGAACCTTCAAACACTTGATCTGACCCAGTTCGGCTTTGTTAAGGGCAGATCATGCCTACTAAACCTGGTTGATTTCTTCGAGACAGTCACCAAGGCCATAGACGAGGGGTTTACACAGCCTACCTTGGTCTCACCAAGGTGTTCGACACCATTCCTCACTCGGGTATTATAGAAAAACTCACCAGCCTGAACATAAACCCCTACGTCACAAGATGGGTTGCCAACTGGCTTACAAACAGAACTCACACGGTAAGAATAGTGGGCTCCAGGTCCGACTCTAAATCAGTCACAAGTGGTGTCCCACAAGGCTCAGTTATGGGACCCCTACTGTTTGGCATACAGAAGTACAGGTAAACACAGGAGGACTATGGCTAACCAAGTTCACTGATGACTGCAAACTGGGAGCCATAACTGACTCTCTGACTGACACGGACGTCCTTCAAAAAGGCCTTACTGAGACAGACACCTGGTGTCAAATTCATGGCCTCAAGCTAAATGCCAAAAAATGCATAGTCATCCCGTTTGGGAAAAACAAAACACACACAAATTACCACATAGGAGGCAGCCCCCTTAATACAGAAGAGGTAATAAGAGATCTGGGGACCCAGGTAGATAGTAATCTCTCCTTTGACAATCATATTGCCAAAGTAGTTAGGAAATCCTTCTATGTGGCCCATCTAATTAGTAAGGGGTTTGCATCTAGAAATAAAGAGGTTATAGTGCCCCTCTACTTGTCACTCATCAGACCCATCATAGAGTACAATGCCCCATTTGGGTTGTACCTCACAAGACATTTCCAACAGCTGGAAAGACCGCAAAAGCACCTCACCAAGAGGATTACTGGCCTCAAACATATGTCCTATGCAGCCCGTCTATGGAGCTTGATGACAGCAGTAAAGTGAAGTCTCATCACAAAGGTTTTAGGCCTGGTAAAAGGATTATGTACGTGAGCCTTTTGCAGCTATGTTTGCATTATTGTTATATGTGTGCCTGTCACATGGCTCACATATTATCTTAAATGATTAGGCAGACCTCATTTTTGAAACATGCTCTACTTAATTCATTAATTCAAAGAAGTAATACAAAATTTCACAAAATTAGAAAACAGAGTACATATTGCATGTATGGTCCCTTGTGTGTATTATAAAATAGCATGATATCATATACATTGCAAATGGATGGTATTTTTCAAACTTTTACATATGTTTTACATGTGCTAGGTGGCAATCAAAATCATCAGGACTGTGACTTAAGCATATTTCCTGAATTCAGGTGTATGTTTGATATTTTCTGTTTTTGTAATTATTATTCAGTACTTCAGAATGCCTACCTTATATCTTTCCATACAAGTTCATAAGATCAAGTTTTTTTGAGTAAGTTGGAAGGACATAAAGAAGCACATATTCTTTCTGATTACACATAAATATCTTGCTTCCTATCCAGATATCACTAGTAATTTTAAACTGACTTATATTAGCATTTATAATAATGTCTACTGGAAGTCTGTTCCATTACATTCGGAGCATCTCTGTTACAGTTATCTCTTTTTTGTATTTTAATTCTAAAACAAACCTTGTACTTCCATTTTTCAATAGTTTCATACTCTTATAAAGTATCATCCCTTGCATGACCCTTAGAGAGTCATTATTGTTGCCTTTATATGTCTAGCATAATCTACCTCTAATAAACACGAAGTTAATATTAAAAAGTAAAGTTCTTCTAGCATGCCCATATACTTAAAACTTCTAAGTGGTGGTATTATTTTATTATTTTTTTCTCTTTACTTATTCAGCTATATTAAGCTCATTCAAAATATATGCACAAAATGATGAATTATATTCCAGTATAGAGTGTATTATAGCTTTGAACAGATTATTTACATTAAATTTCAGGACCCATATTAAACATAATTCTAAAATGTAAGCATGCTAATATTCATTACACAGCCTTAATGGCTAATACATTTCTTGAATGACTTTACTAAGCCCAAGAAATTTCTTGCTGTCAACCTGTGGTATTAACGTATAGTTTACAATTATGTTATTCAACCTTAACACACTAAAACACATTATATTAGCTTAATTTACTTTAAATTTCATACTCTGATAATATTCTCATTTATTAAACTTTCCAAGATAACACATTATTTCATCTATCAATGTCAATGGGTTTGGGTTCTATTCCCACATCATGCTTATTGATTAGTGACAATGCAGGGGTGCTGTATTCCTGAATGTGTCAAATTTTGGATGAGGCATTAAATTTGGTTTCCATCAGCTTGAACTGGTGGTAGCTCAGGTGGACGTAAAAGATCCCACAGCACATATTCAAAAGAAAAAGAGTAGTCCTTTATTTAACATAACATAAGAAAAAACAGTGTATACATAATTATGAAGTGTGCAAATGTACAGAAACATATACACACGTCTTTTTTTTACTATTCATAACTTTTCTTATACAATTCTCATTCTTCTTCTTCTTCCATAATTGGCCCCCAGTCCCACTCCTTTTTCTACAACCATAATCTAATTTTTTGCAATATACTTGCCAAAATCCATCTCCTGTTAAATAAAATTTCATTCAATCTTTCATTTCAGATAACCCATATTGCAAAAATAAATTCTTATCTACTCTTATCACACATTCTTTCTTCTTATTCTTATAATATATATATATATATATATATATAATCATAGTCACAACTGTTATGAAATTAATATTCTCAAAAACTGTCTTCACACAACTTTTTCCAAAGTTTCACCACTCCTTTATATTTAAAAAAAGAAAAAAACATGCTCTGCTGTCTCTCCCCACAAAATAAACAAACTGAGCCTTTTTTCAGAAGTCTTGCTCTCTGTGTAAGTGGTCACTTAAACAGAGAGCAGGTCTTTTAGAATCTGGCCCCCGATGTAAGCCTGATTGTAGATAGAGCTTACATTGAGAGCAAGTCTTTTGGAATGTGGTCCACACTTTCTTTTTATATGGAACATTACCTTTCTCTGCTAATTTATTTTTTACTAGTCTCCAAAGGAAATCTTGACACTCTACTCTCTCTGCAAACCACTTCTTCCTTGTTTTAATGGCTTTAATAAGGTCTTCTTGTAAATTTTCTGCGGAATTACATAATAATATTGTTTTATAACATTATCATTCTACACCCTTTTATCCTTTTCTATATTATCAATTTCTATTTTCCATGTTAGTATTCTTTTCTTGATATTTTTTTAATTTCTTCATTTACATATTTTTCTTTCCCTTTTTCTTATTCTCGTCATTGCTCAGATTATTTTTTTATTGTTTTTATTTAAACATTCTCACCATTAAATTATCATTCTCTTCCATTACCCATTTTAGTACCCTATGCAAGTTTAATGAAACAGAATAAGTAACTGGATTTAGTAACCCCAGTCCCTCTTATCTTCACTCATATACAACCCATCTCTTCACTGAGTTTAATCTTTAACCCTGTATGAAAGAAAACACCAGCTGCACAATTTCCTTTTTATTTATTTTCTGGGATCACATAAACATTTGTTCTATATGCTGTTTTCCTATTAACACTAAATTCACCAGATAAACATTTTTCCAGAATTCTAATCTATACTGCTTCCACATAAGACATATGTATTTCATTTCTCTTATCAAACCCATTGCATCATAACTACATCACATTTCCCAAATTTTATTTCTAGCTAAGATACTTCATTCATTGAAAAATACACCCCCCAATTTTCACCACAGCACATAAACCATTACTTTTATCTATATTCAAAGGCCATTTGATTTCCTTCAAACATCCTTTCGGACAAACCAACACTTCTCTCATCCATAGTTTTGACTTAACTACAACTATATGGTCTACGTATGTTAAAACCAGTGCAATCAGTATCTCCTTTTGCATCACATGTCTAGCTTTTTTTCACTTTATAAGCTTTTTCATTCACTGTCACATGTATTACCAATGCAAACAATATTCCATTCATAGGACATCATTGTTTTTTTCCACACTGCATGCATATTTCTTTACTCAGCTATCCATTTATTAACGCTCCCACATATATTAATATGTTGACATAAACACTCTCCTAATTCTATTACCTATTCCCTACTTCTTTGTAGCATCCTGCAAAGTATCCTGTCTTATTGTATCAAATGCCTTACTAATATTATGTATCACAAGTTTCATATCCTCTCTTTTACTTATAACATGATCTACAATTTCTCTCAAAACCAGTAACAATTCTTGATATCACTTCCTTATTGTACCATGTACACTTTCTTCCATAATATCTCTCATCCTCTCCTCCTTTCTCCTATGCATTATACTCATTAAAAAAAATAATCTGTGTTATTTATGAGTGATGGGTTTCAAATTTTTTATTTCATTCTTCACATCTTTCTTCCATGTAAATTTTAATATCCCAACTACATAACTCTTTATAAACAAACCCTTCCTTCAATCATTCATTCAGTACATTTACAAAATACTCTCTTTTCCAATCCATTAATTACTTGTGCATTCCGTATCCTATACTTTCTGGTCCTGGTATTTAATCAGTATTTACTTTCCAAAGTACCTCATCCAATTCAGTAATAATTTCTGTTTCAAGTTCTTCCTTAATACATTCTGCATTTTTTTCTTCTTTCCATTCTTTCTTGTTTTCCTTCTTTTTACTGTTATGCATATTTTCCACATGCTGTAGTACAATACACATAATTTCTTCTTGCATTCTTTTTACCGCTACTTTTACATTTTTAAATTCACCTGTTATTTTAATATTTTCCCTTACTTTTTTACCCAAATATGCAGATATGGTCTCCCTTCTCCCTTGTCATTATACCAGATATGGAGGTACTCTCGCCCTTCTTCCTTGTAAATAATATCTCTGCATAAATAGCAATGCCTTAATTTTTTTATTTCTTTTATACATTTTTTTTCAATATCATACTCTCTGCTTATTATTCTCTAAATTCTATACTAAATTTCTAATAATTTTCCCATACTTCACTTTCTTTTCCTTTCATTATTCTGACATTTAAAAAACTTGTTATACTTCTTTTAAATTTGACTCAGTATTCAGATTAGTTTTATAAAAACCCTTCATGGTTATATGATCCTCCATAACAACAATATTTCCCACTCTCTAATTTCATCCCATAATTTCTCATTTATTCTTTTTACTCTATTTCCTATTTTAATATACTTCTTTTCTTCCATCACCTGCATCTATTTTGCTAGTCTGAAAAACCTGTAAAATGGTATCTCCATCTGCTACTCCAAGCATTTCAATAATACAAAATAATCAATTTCAGATCCAAGTTTCCCCTTCTATAAGGCCATTGACCTTTATTCCATTAACCTAATTTATGATATTTATCACTTCCTGTACTTTTTAAAACATTTCCCCTCCTTTTCTTTGATTCCCTTAAATCACAATTAATGTTGTCTAAAATTACATTTTTCATGTTAACCACCAAATAGTCTAGTATCTGATGAAACAGATTCTCTCCTTCCTTGTTAGTTATATGTGGATAAAATGCTATAATTCTATAAATGTCTTCTTGCCACCTCACATCAAAAACAGTTAAACTTTTATTGTTTTTTTACACAACAGAGGAACTCCAAAACAACATTTACTTCCTAAGTACCAGATTATATTTCCACCCTCATATTTCTTTCATCTTTCAGTATTTCTTCATTTGTCAGGAATCTTACATCCTGCAACATAATAACAACTACATCACATTTGGCATACCATTCCAATTTCCTTGTCCTTCTTACATTGTTAAAAATACTGTTTAGGTTTACTGAAAGTACTCTAAAATTGTTGTTTTGCATTCTTTTTACATTTTAACTTTGTTATTTTTGCTTTTTCCCTAACTAAACACTTTTTTACCTGGGTTTATGTATAAATCTCATTGGCTAGGACCACACATGATAACATTAGCAATCCATTTTCCTAATGTCTCCTCCAGCATGCACTCTTTCACTCCTTATTTTCCCCTCCATATTTTTGTTGTTCTATATTTTCTTCTTCACCTAGTTTACCTTCTTCTGCAGCCTCATTTTAATTTCCTTGTGTATGTTTTCTTTCATTTCCACTTATTTTTCATTATTTACTGTTTGCTCTATCCAAACGTTTTCCTTTCTTTATATATCCTGCAGTCAGGCATACACTTTCTTGCCGTAAGTTCTTTTTCCCCACACTGGTTACATTTTACCCCAATACAATTATTATTTAAATGAGAAAACTCCCCATCAAAGAAACTGAATTTATGCTGGTCAGCATATTTAATGTCCATCTATGACCAGACACAAAAATAGCACTTGGCATATTTCAAAACAACTTCCTACCTCCATCCTTCCTTCCATAAGTTTCTCTTACCTCTGACTTCAGCAATATTATCAACAGTTTCACACAAATCCTGCATGCATTGTTTTACATCATCTTTAGGGTTGCCACCTTTCGTCATGGCTAAAACCAGAGTAAAGCCACACCCCTCGTGTCACTAGTAACTCCGTCTGCCCACCCCTCTACCGCTCACATACAGCCCATTTTGTGATGTCACAATGACATCACATGGTGTGAAACACCCTCTTTTTCCATTCCTGCTGCCTGCTTTAGGTTGATTTACTGTGCTTTTCTGTAAAAAAGCATAGTAAATCAGTCGATTTACAAACTCCGATAGTCTATTTCCTTTTTGAAAACAGAATACCAGATTTTGTACAGTGTTTTCTGGACTACCGAAGAATAAGTTTGATTTCTGGATAGTCCGGAAAAAAAATGGAGGGGTGGCAACCCTAATCATCTTATTCCAGTTCATCAGTTCTAAACTGCAAAGTAATATTTTTTACATTTAAGGTAGTACCAGAAAACAATTGTTCCACGGATAAATGTTACTCTTCTTGTTCACTAATT